>NW_025893529.1:78568-147419 GCF_002878395.1 Capsicum annuum
TTATTCCCGTAGTTATAATTTATGACCCATAGATTGCCTTATGGTTTGGTGTTGACTCTAATTTCCTACACTATTCAGGATAGTTTTTCAAATGTATCTATAAATACCCTTTGGATGTTTTATTATTAGCTTGTGCATACTGTATACACTTCTTACATTGTTTTGTGTTTTGAGACATAATGTTGTTCTTGGAATTAGTGTTCCTGTTTTTCAGGCTTTACAGTCAATTTGAGATTATAGGTTTCATTATTATTCATGGTAATTTCATCATTATGCTTTCACTATGGAATCTATGTTTGTTCATACAATCATGATTAGCTAGACCCTATGAGATTGTAGGAACCCTAGTGGATTAACAAAGCACCTTTAGTGCAAAATCATAATAAGCTGGTGTTCATACATGTGTTAGGATTTTTTTTATTTCGATTGCTTTTTTGATGGTTTTAAATGTTAAAAATTTGCCTGTAATCAATAATTGAATGAAGGAGAGATAGATATTAGGAAAAAATCACAACAATAATTTGAAGATATCAATATTTGTCTAATTAACTTGAGTTTGAGAGGAGATAGTTAATTTGATATCAACAACAAGAGTTTGTAATGTGACAATCTAAGACAGAGAGGAGACGAGCAAAATTCACCTAAATCAAGGTTGAGAGAGAGTTAGGTGATACCTAACTAGTTAAATTTTGTATACAAGTCACCGAGACAGTTTGACAAATAGAAATTGTCTATGGAGTTATGAAGTTAAGGGAACCCAATCCTAGTGATTGTCTCATATTGATAACAACCTTAATCATATAATATTGTTACTATTACTGTTGCTTTCATATAACCCTCTTTTACTTTATGTAATTTTCAATTACATCAACAAGCTCGTGATAGATTTCTAAATTATTACTCTTGGTATCGACCCAACCTCGTTGTATCTATATTTTATAAATGACCACTTTAGATTTTCTTAGAGATATAATTTTGGTGACATAAAATTTTGGCACTGTTGTTGGGGAATATAGTTACGAATGGAGTGATTGAGGATGTTGAAGTTGTAGGTTTCATTTGTTAATTTTGGATTTTATATTTATTTTAAGGCACACTCTAGTGTATGCCTTGTACTCAGAGTCAAGGCGATCTTGTAATTCCATTTGATCTTGAGCTTGAATGTACCTTACAACAAAATTATAAAATTGAAAAAGGAAAAGAGTATGATTAAAAATTCCGGCACGAAGCCAATTGCATTAAATCAATCTCCTCTAAATAGTATTAAAGAAACTACCAAGAAAACCACTGCTTGGTTAATAGTCAAAGAAAATGATAGGTCTGCACTTGCCCAATGTTTTGAAGAAAGGGATAGACAAAAGAAGGAGATCATCGAGTAGTACTCAATATAGATAGAGTTAGAATGAACTCAGTTGAAGAACTAGATCATCAATATTTGCTACTTTATAATGATCCGAAATAAGATCTAGGGTATGCTGAACTAATTGATACGTGTGCAATTAATTCTCCATAGTTGCCCCAAGGAACAAAATTTTACATTGAAAGAGACATAATCCAATTGCTAAATTTAAAATGTGCATTTTTCTATTTGGCTACGGATGATGAAAACATGCACCTTATGTTTTTTGTGGGGATTTACAATTCGTACAATCTATCAAGGGTGAGTCAGGAAACTTAATGACTCAGGTTGTTCCTATTTTCTCATACAAGTGAAGAGATGGTTTGGTTAAGAGAGCTGATTCGTGGGTATTTAACACTTGGATTGAGTTGAATATAGTGTTCCTGGACAAATTTTTCCCTCCATCTAGAATGTTACAGTCAAAACATGAGATATATACTTTTAGATAGCTACATTCAAAGACACTATATGAGACGTTAAGGTTCAAGTAGAAGTTGATGAATGTTCCAAATCACATAATCATAAAAAGGAATCTGTCAGAGATATTCTACAATCCTTAAATGCAAATATCAATATTATAGTTGATACTGTACAAGAGAAGTGTTTATGTGTCTTTGATAAGATCAGGAATAAGAGATAATAGATCATATTACTAAAACCAATCAAGGGTGGTATACTCAGGAGGCAAACAGGTCCACTAGTACTTATAATATTAGTGCTTCTAGTGAGAAAAGATCCCTAAATGAGATACTGGCTCAAGATGTAGCATAACTAAGGAATGTGGTTGGGTTTCTTACTAAGAAATTTGAGGATATCAAAGTAGAAATGGTGACTGTAGTGAGAGCATGAGGAAAATATTCTAGATATGGCAAGTTTGACTTTTAGGTAAAAGCAAAGTAATTCGATAAAGAAATGGCAGGTTTCCAAGCAAAGGGCCAAGGATCTAATCAAGACCCTTGGAACTTGATGCAAGGGAATCAAGGTCAGAAGTACTATAAAGATAGGTATAGGACAAAAGTATAAAACGTGATTATAGCTGGAGGTAAATGGATTATTAAAAGGAGATAAGTGGTTTTTATGCTTCATTGGGGAACCATGATGCTTAGTAGAGAATGGAAGCATTGCTTGCTATGATGATTAAAGGTTTAGACAACCAAGAGAGTTTCCTTAAGTAGATTTAAGGTAGACATATCAGGATTGAGCCAAAAGAAAGAAATGCTTGCAACCTTAATTAAGAAGATTAAATAATAGTTTGGGTAGCTATTGGCTACATTAAACTAGTATCAATTAGGTACTCTTCCAAGTAATAATATTTAGAATCTGAAAAATGACAGTCTCTATTTATCTATCACCACTCGAAAAAGCAAGGCTACTATTGATTCACCTATACTTGTGGTTGATAAGGTGAGAAATGATACTGCGGATATTGATGATGCACCCAAAGCTAAAACTGAGAAGCTGGTGACTAATTATTAAGCATTTCAGAACCTAATGGGTGACTAATTGTCAGACATAAAAGATGAAGATGCATTGGTTGAACCCATTGAGGAGAGATTTCTAATAGAGCATTGATAATATTGATCATGATTTTTTATAGTGCCAATATCACGGTGTATTATGAAATAGTGAGCGCACTTTTCGAAAGAGGTTCTTATACTTATGCACCATAGAAGTTACATCTTGATTTGAATAATAGAGCAACATCTCCATCTTAACCATCCATTAAGGATCTACTAATTTTGAAATTGAAGGCCCTTCCCTCACACTTATGTAATGTATTTTTTGGGGACAACATACTATGTCAGTTATTATTGCAGTAGACTTTTTGGATTCGCAAGTTGAGTCCTTGATTGTCGTACAATAAAGGTTGAGCCATGCCATTGGTTGGACTTTTGCAAATATTATTAGAATTCCACCAAAAATTTTCACTGGCAAAATTCAGCTAAAATCATAATATGTGCCTAGCATTGAGTATAAGCATTATCTGAATCCACCTATGCAAGAGGGTGTAAAAAAGGATATTATTATATGGATAGATGTAGTTATGGTTTACCCTATTATCGACAATAAGTATGTGAGCCAGGTTCACTGTGCACCGATGAAGGGTGGGATTATTGTCGTCCCATATGAGAAGAATGAGTTAGTTTCCATGATACTAGTCGCAGGATTATGAGTGTATATGATTATCATATGTTGAATACTTGAATGCAAAAACATCACTTTCCTATGCCATTCATGGAAAAGATGTTAGATCAACTTTCATATAGAGAATGGTTTTGTTTTCTAGATGGTTATTCGGGGTATAAAAAGGTTTCTATTGCTCTCGAGGACCAAGTGAAGACCAATTTCACTTATCAGTAGGTACATTTTAACTTAAGAAAATGTCATTTGTTCTATGTAATTTTCCCCTACTTTTCAACATTGCATGATGTCTATCTATTTTGATATGGTGAAGGATACTATCAAAATCTTCGTGGATGATTTTTCTACTATCAGTGACTCATTTGATGATTGTTTAGCTCATTTGGCTAATGCACTACAATTTTATAAAGAGAGCAACCTAGTTTTGGTTCGAAGAAGTGTCACTACATGGTTAAAGTTGGGATCATTCTTGGGCGTGAAATTTTAAAGAAGCGGATAGAGTTCGACAAGGCTAAAATTGAGGTGATTGAAAAATTGCCTTCACCGATTTCTATGAAAGGTATTTAGAGTTTTTTGGGTCATACAGGTTTTTATAAGCATTTCACCATGAATTCTTTAAGATTGTAAGAACCTATTGATAACTTGAATACTACACCTCCTGCCAGCAGATAATATGATCATTGTAAAAATATAGTAACCTACCAAAGGTTGGGGTCAAATCCTTAGGGAACACGTTAAATTATGGATCTCAGCAATTGTAGTCGGCAAGCAATACAAGAAAAGTATATGGGGGGTGTTGATGTAGTAATTTGGAGAAGTTAACTATATTTACTTCGGTTGTAATCAATCTTTAGTGAACACTAGGATTGTAATCATTCTTTGTTGAACCAGCCTAATACTTTGCATGTAGAATCAATATGTTGTATACCTTCTGCAGTCTTTTGGATTAGCAAAAGGATTTCACCCTTTAACTTTTGTGCCTTGGAATGTCACCTTACTAACCCTTATTTTTATCCCAGTTAATTATTACCTTTTGAGTCTCTAGTTATTAGATAAAATCTAACCATCTTACTTGGATAAAACCTAGAAGCGTGGATTGATAGTTAAATTCCAAATTACCATTGAATTTATCTTTTCCTAGTCACTACTTCTCTTTCAGAGTAAGCCTCAATATCTAAGCAGAATCCTAACATGTACACCCATTAAGAAAACTATTATAATGAAGACAAAGTAATGCATGCATGGGTATCAATTAAGAATAAAAACAACACTTCCTCTACTTCGTCAATTCGCTAGGGTTTTCACAACCCTAACTATGGGATTTAGCTTCTCATGTTTGTGAAGTAATAAATAATATTCATAATCGAAACCATAGAAGAAATAATTAAGACAAGAAGTTTAAAAGCCCATAACCATAACTTAATTAATCAACTAAAGTCAATACAAGAGAATCCCAAGATAAAAATTGAATCTTGGAATCAAAATATGTTTTTGTGTATCAAATGTGCGTAACTCCTACTGAAAAACACATAAAGGGTATTTATAGAACATGAGGAAACCCTAAAATCAAAGCCCGAATGAAATAGGAGAAAACAAGGTCAATGGAAACTTGTGGTCTGTACCTGCACCCTGACCTTGGGCGCAGGTAGTACCTGCGCCCTAATCCTGGGCACAGGTAGTACCTGGAGCCAGCATGGTGAGCGCAGGTACAGGGCATGGGTACTGAATTAAAGAAATCCTGCAAGTCAGCTCTCAGGATTCTGTACTTTCGGCACTTGCTTTGCCTACTTATAGTCTGTATGTACTATATGTAATTTGTAGATTGACTTTGTAAGTGTCGGGACTCATCTTTTCAATTCTTCTTCAATTCTTGAACATGCTTTGATCATGAACAAGCCGAAAAGTGTCTCGAACATTCATAATTGCTCCAAAAAGTAGCCAGAATATCCTTTTTCACCTTTTTCATGAGCTTACCATCAAAAACATGATTTCTTGCAAAACATAACTAAAACGCATCATATCTAACAACATAACCTCAGAAATTTGCATATTTTCCACAATTTTACCATCAAAACTGCTATATTTCTTTAGCACATCAATGCCTTAACCTTTGAATCTTTGCATTTCCCCAGGCAACAAGACACACAAAAAAAATGAAGCTTAATTTGTAGAATCTAATCATTTCAAGGCAGCCAGTCAACACTTAAATCTCAGATCACAACGCCCTTCCAATCTTATTGTTCAAAACCATCTGTGTATGAACTTGAAGTACAATAATGTGACCCAATGGGATCAAGGTATGAAAATTAAATTATCAATAGTCAACCACTCATATATACAAGTTACACTACCCGAAAAAAGAAAATAGCTAGAAGTGTGACTGAAGTGCCCTCCAAACAAGGATGTCCCACTCACTCTTATGAAATAATGCATTTCAATGCAGGGATGTTCAAGATACACTCACATTCGAAAGAGAGGTTCTAACCAATGGATGCTAAATACCATAGGATTGCCCTTATTTTTTTGCCTTAGCATTCAGATAGTAAGTTAGGGTCACTACGGGTATTTTCTCGACTTGTAATGTAGGTTTGGGGGCTGGTATGGTACACATGGACATATCAAGCGACTAAGCCCCCTTGACACTACACTAACTTTGGGGTCTCACTTACTAGCTAGTTTTCTTTTATTCAACCCTTTTTATTCTTTTTGCATATTCCGGTTGGATTTGGTCTTTTATTCTTTGTTTTTTGCTTTTTCACAATTTTTCTTTTCTTTTTATTTTTCATTTTCTACCACACCCAGTTCTACTAACTTTTTACATTATTTGACCTTTTTTCATATCCATTTTACACTACACAGCCCTATGTTATCCACCCTCAACTTAGACATTTTGTTTGAGTTAAGGTGCACAATGTCCAATAAGGACTAGGGCCAAAATAGGTTCATTGTAACATAAATGGAAGGTGAATGGTGAAACAAAAAAAATAGGCTTGTAAGGCTCAAAACAAGCATCAAGGGATATAATTTACACATAGAAGGTCATTTAGGCTAAAAGTTAACTAAAAATCACAAACGACATTTGATCATTTCCTAATAGACTATCCTGTAATCTAGACAAGACTAACTAGGAAAGTTTTGAATTCAACACACAAAAGGAACTAGGTAGTATCTCACACACACGACACAGAGTAAATATTACCAACTACTACGTATCTGGTTTATACAATTGCTAGTAAGTGATTATCGTGTCCCTAATTCTAATGCTATAAAAAGATCCATAATGTTCACATATATATACATTTACATAGTTCTAAAACACAATTTTAAAGGGGTATCAAAAATCAGTCAAACCATGACTACTACCCTAATTACTTAAAAATCTCTTAATTATGCAAAAACAACATAATACGAAATAAAACACAATACAACAAAAAATTATCCTAGACATGTTGATTCTACAACCATATTGCGGTCAATAGGAAAAGAAGAATGGAAAAAACACCCTCAGCGGCATGGCATGCTGACATGACCCAAACCAGGGCCTAGTCATGTCGTGCATCTCAAGTAGAACCAGGACCGGAGATTACCCCTGCAACCTAGTCATAACCGCCTTGCATCCTATATCAGATGAATTTGGAACATTTAACAAGATAAAACAATAATAACTTGAAAATATTAAATAAAGTCTATAATCGAAATCCAACAACCTCAACCAATTTTTCAACCAGTGATAGCCCCAATGCCAACACCAATACAAAATCCGACACTAATACCTACACCGCTCATGCCAATAGTAGCCTGAAAATGACTCTAACAAGAATTAAACAACATTCAATCGGGATAAGACCCCGACCATAGAAAAAAACAAAAATAAAAGAAACAAATATAAGAAAAGAAGTTCATAGCATGACATGGTGTTTTCTGGAGTATGGAAGATCACCTCTTTAATAAGGCTCAATACTATCCCAAAAACTAAGTCACTGAGTGGGAAAAATTGTAGTATGGTTGGTTTCTGCATTACGTGGAAATACATCACCCAAAGACGATTAGCAAATTGAATGCTAGCATGTCCTCAAGGATAAAGATAAAATAATGTCATCTTTTAAACCCAAGTCAAAATAACCATACACAATCACATATATACAGATATATCATGGCACGAAAGAGAACTGGGTTTAGCATGCATTTAAAAACTTTACTTGGGTTGTGTAGCTTTGTCCCCCTAAAACCACCCACATGGTATATGGGATCAGCTCCTTCTGCTGAAAGGGCTCCAGTACATGTTAGCCACATGATCAGAGAAAAGAACCTGAGATAAAAAGTACGTCTCCCAAAATATAATATGTGACATCATACACATGGTCACCATGACCAAACCTCATATCGGCAAACATAAGTTTACATTATTGGTCCCCCCGGGAACTCCACCTTCCACATCTTTGCTACACCTCCCTTTAAGACCTATTAAAACCATTTACACATTCTAACCATTTACCAAGGAATCTTTACATTGGGCATTAACCATTGTTATCGCCATACCAAAACTAGAGCTTGTAATTCTATCTATTTATGCCATACCAAAGCCATTAAGCCAAGTTGACTCCAAATTTCCAAATTAAATAAAGATCGTGGCCACAAAGACCTTTTCAAACTATTTAAAACCAACAAAACCAATTTAAGTTCCATTACCTCTAATGAAATGCAACAATTTCAAGAATAGTTAAATTATGTGACAAAATCATTCTCATTGGCATTTTAACAAACAGGTTGAGGGCAAATAAATTAATTAAGCGTGACCAAGTAATTTGGGGAATCCATAAACACACCAAAGATTTGGACTCCACACGCCTCTACTCTTACTTTAAAGATGTTAGAAAACAAAGATACCAAAAAAATAAAACTTTTCTTTAAGTAAGTTAGAAAACAAAGATGTTAAGAGCAACACATACCTTATGTATGAATTTTTGGAGCCGAAAATGGGAATGGATACTTGGACATCATGTCCGCTTTAGCTTCCCATGTAGCCTCTTCAACCTTGTACTTCTTCCATAGAACCTTTACCAAGGCAACGTCCTTGGTCCATAAACGATGAACCTACCGATCTAAGATCTCAACCGAGATCTCCTCATAAGATAGGGAATCTGAAATACAAATATCCTTGATAGGCACAATTTGCGATGGATCGCCATACACTTTCTCAATATAGAAACATGGAATACTGAGTGAATGGAGCTCAAACTAGAAGGCAACTCACACTTACCAGCATACCGGGGAGTAAGCTCCCCTTCTTCCCAAACCACATCACTCTCTTCATGTGAGACACCTTCAATAACACTATATCCCCAACCTCAAATTCAGACTTCCTTAGCCTCACATCCACATAGGACTTTCGATGAATTTTGGCAACTTTAAGTCTATCTCAAATCACCTTCACCTTCTCTATAGCTTGGTGAACCAAATTCAGGCCAAACATCTCCGCCTCACCTTCCTCAAAACACCTAATAGGAGATCTATACCTCTTACTATACAATAACTCAAACAGAGCCATTATAATGCTAGAGTGGTAGCTATAATTATAGGCAAACTCTATAAGAGGCAAATGCTAAACCCAACTACAAAGATAGTCAGTCACTAAAGCTCTAAAGCATATCTTCCAATATCTAAATAGACCTTTATTATTTCCTATCCGAGATGGGTGAAAAGTTGTACTAAGACTCATCTTGATCCCCAAAACCCAATGAAACATATGCCAAAAGTGATATGATAATTGAATACCATGATTTGAGATGCTATAAATATACATCCAAGCAACTTTATAATCTTTTGGAGGTATAACCTTGCATAATCCTCTGCCAAAAAATTAGTCCTCATAGGCTTGAATTGAGTGGACTTTGTCATCCTATACATGATGACCCAAACCAAAAAAAACTAATTCTGAGATCGAGGAAAACCTGTAATGAAATCCATGTTGATTACTTCTTATTTCCATACAGGCATCTAGATTTCTTGATATAGTTCTCTGGGCCTCATGTGCTCAACTTTCATTTATTGGTACACCATGCACTTATCCACAAAACTAGCCATATCTCACATTATATTTTTCCACCAATACATCTACTTAAGGCCATGATGCATTTTCATCGGACCAGTATAAATAACATAAAGAAACTCATGCTCCTTAGCCAAGATAATCTCTCACAAGCCATCTATGTCGAGAAGACATAGCCTTTCTTAGTACCATAAGGTACTATTACCACTAATCTCAAAGGCCATTAGCTTTTCCCCACCTACATCACCCTTGATCCTTCTCAAGATAGAAGCTAACATTTGCTTCTCCTTGATATTCAAGCCAATAGACGACTATGTCACCTCTTAAACAAATGCACCACAGACCTCAGAGTCTAAGAGGCAAACTTCAATATTAGCCAAATGGTGAATATCCTTCAGCAATTCCCTCTTCTCCTTCTCCACATGAGCAAGGCTCCCTAAGGATAACCTGCTAAGAACATAAACAACCATATTATCTTAATGTGGATGTTAGTGAAGACTTATGTTATAATCCTTGAGTAGCTCAAGCCATCTTCTTTGCCTAAGGTTAAGATCTTACTGAGTAAGCACATATTGCATGTTTTTATGAACAGAAAAGATATCCACATGCACTCCATAAGAATAGTGATGCCAAATTTTTAATAGGAACATCATAGCCAAAAGTTCTAAGTCTTGAGTCAAATAATTTTTCTCATGCCCCTTCAACTGTCTAGAGGCATAAGGTACCAGCTTGCCATGCTGCATCAAGATGTAACAAGCCCCACACAAGATAAATCAGAATAAATGACAAATCCATCTGTGCCTTAGTGAAAAGTCAAGAATAGAGATAAAGTAAGCTTATCCTTTAGCTTTTCAAAACTACCATCACAAACATCTGACCATAAAAAATTCATCTTTTTATGTGTCATCTTTGTCAACAAGGAAGCTATAGAAGAAAAACTTTCCACAAACCTTCTATAGTAACCAGCTAAATCCAAGAAGCTCTGCATATCAGTTGGAGTCATGGGCATAGGCCATTTGTTAACTTTCTGTGGATCCACCACGATCCCTTTATATGAAACTACATTACTGAGAAAAGTGATAGCGTTCAACTAAAATTCACATTTCAAAAATTTAGAATATAACTGCTGCTCTTTCAAGGTCAACAACATAATACAGAGGTGATTGGCATGATCCACCTCGCTCTTAGAGTACACCAAAATATTATTTATATACATAATGATGAACAAATCTAAAAACTAATGGAAGACTCTATTCATCATATCTATGAATATTGTCAGGGCATTGATCAACCAAAGAGACATAACCAGAAACTCAAAATGCCAATACCGAGTACAGAAGGCTATCTTAGGGATATCCACCTCCCTAATATTTAACTAATGATACCTAGATCATAGGTTGATCTTGGAGAAAAATTTAGCACCCTTTAGCTGATCCAATAAATTATCTATCCTTTGAAGAGGATACATATTTTTTACTATCACCTTATTTAACTATCAATAATAAATTCACATCTGAAAGGTAACATCCTTCTAATGCTCGAATAACACCTATTCACCTCATAGGGACATATTAGGATGCATGAAAGCCTTTTCTAAAAGATCCTTTAGCTACTCCTTAAGCTCTTTCAACTCATCCAGAGCCATTCCATACCGAGGAATAAAAATTGGATGAGCTTTTTAAAAAAAATCAATCCTAAAACTCAATCTCCTTATCCGGAGGAACACCAGGAAGGTTATTAGGGAAAACCTTAGGAAATTCATTCACCACCTAGATAGAATATAAAAAAGGAGACTCTGAGTTAAAATCTTTAACTCGGACCAGATAATAGAGACGCCACTTGGATATTAATCTGTGAGCTCTAAGACAAGATATGCACTTTCCCTGAGGATCTAGGGAACGACCCTTCCACTCAACAATTTTCTCATTACGGAATTTAAAGACAACCTTATGAGTTCTAAAATCTAGAGAAGCATAGCATGAGTGCAACAAATCCAAACCTAATATGACATCAACATCAACTATATCTAATTCAAACAGTTTTACCAGACTCTCCTGACCACTCATAGATACCACACAACCCCTATAGAATCTTTTAGCCAACATAGAGTCACCCACTAAGGTAAAAATATAAAAAAGGCCTGCAACTCACTTCGGACTAAAATCAAAATACACAGCTATAAATGTGTTACATAAAAGAGAGTAGACCCTAGATCTAGTAAATAGTAAGAGCATAGAGACAGTTCTAACTAGTGCTGGAACTAGATGGTACACCTTTTGATGTCGGAGCTAAAGAGTAGGAAACATGAACCTTGTTTTCCCCTGAAACAACTTTGGCCACTAGATAACTTCTAGCCATGTGCCCAGGCTAACCATAGTTAAAGGACTTATCCTTTTGTTCATCATAATTATGTCAATGAAATTAACCACAAAATCTATAGAGATGATATAAAGGAGCTGATTGGGCCTCGCTACCCTCAAATTGTGTAATGCCTATAATTATTGCCACCTTGAAAATGTGTGACACCTGATGGCTTTATTAGGTATCACTAGTCATTGGGTATGACCCAGAATTTCCCCACATCCTCTTAGACTGAGAAAATATAACATTTGTCACATCAGCCTGAGGGGCTCAAGATGGACTAGAAGTAACTGGTGGAACCTTAGGAGGGTAATTGGGAACTAGACCCATAGACTAAATTTGGACACCATAAGTAGAATGGGTCCCATAAACATTGTCCTAAAGTAGGACAGAAAAGTTTTTGTGAGCTTTAGATCTTTGAGAAGGCATGATTTGAAAAGGAAAACAAACGGGAATTAGAGAAGAATTTAGGACCTTAGACTCTACAGCTTGAAAAAAGAACATAAGGAAGACAAATATTCCTAAATTTCTTGTAGCCTCTCCCTTATGAATGTTGTGTGCTACATACCCTTTAAAAAGACATTACTTGACACAGATTTGTCAGATACCTAATTGACCATGAACTTAGGGCTTTGATACCAATCTGACATGACCCAAATGAGGTCTTATTCATGTCAGGCATCTATAGTCCAACCAGGACCAAATACCACCCCCGCTACCCAATAATAACTACCCTATACCCTATGACAGGTGAATTTTGAACATATGACAAGATAAAACAATAATTGTTTGAAGACATTAAATGAATTTTATATTAAAAAAACAACAACCTCAACTACTTATCCATCTAGTGTCAACTCTAATGCCAATACCAATACCAAGGTCAACACAAATACTGACACTGTCCATGCCCATAGTAGTCTGACAAAGCCTTTAACTAGAATCAAATAACATTTAGTCAGGACAAGCCCCGGACCATAGCCAAAACCAAAATCTAAGAAATAAAAATAATCAAAAGAAGTTCGTACAATGAAATAGAGTATTTCAGAGTATGGAAGCTTACCACTTTAATCTGACTCAAACTTGTCCCCAAATCCAAGTCATTGAGTAAGAGGAAATGGTAGCATGGCCAATTTTTGCATCGCGTGTGGATATAGTTCCTGAAGATGGGTAGTGGAGTGAATGCTAGCATGTACTTAGGATAAAGCTAAAATAATGCCATAATTCAATGACAACTCAAATAACCATTAATAATCACATATTTACATATATATCATGTCGTGAAAGGAAATAAGGTTTAGCATGCATTTAAAACATTTATCTGGGATGTGTAACTTTGTCGTACTAAAACCACCCATGGGCTAAGCGGTTCAGCTCTCCGTGCTGAAAGAGCTCCAATGCATGTTAGCTGCATAACGAGAGAAAAGTGCCTAAGATGACTAGTACATCTCCTAATATAAAGTCTGATAACAGGCACATGATCACCATGACCAAACCTCATATCCATAAGCATGAGTTTTCAGTATTAGACCGCAGGGACCTCCACCTTCTATGACTTTGCTACATACCCCTTTTAAGCCTATATTAAAACTAATTACACATTCCAACCATTTACCTGGGAGTCTTTAAATACGGCTTTAACCATTGGTATCTTCATAGAAAAATTAAAGATTGCAAGTCTATCTATTAATGACATACCAAAACCATTAAACCAAGTTTACTCCAAAGTTTTCAATTAAACAAAGAAAATGAACACCAAGGCCTTTCCAAAACATTTAAAACCAAATAAACCAATTTAAGTTCCATTACCTTTTATGCAATGCATTTATTTCAAGAATAATCAAACAATGTGAAAAAATCATTGTCATTGGCATTTTAACAAACATCTCGAGGGAACATCAGTTTCAAAACCATAACCAAGTAATTTGGGGAATCCATAATACCCCAAAATCAATTTACCATTAACATGAATTCCAAAATGTAAAAATCTTACTAAAATAATAAAAAAACATAATCAAAACATGAGAAACACTATTCAATAATGAACATCCAAAACCCCCAATCATTATTCAAAACCAGACCAATACCATGAAATTCAAACATTATAAAACATGTTGTTTTTACAATAACAATGAGAAAGAGTAACATGCCTTAAAAACTAAGAAAGAGGGAGAGAACTACTCTAGAAAGCCCCTAATTTTCCATCCTATTGCTCAAGAGAGTGTTTGAGAGAGATTCTAAGAGTGTTTGATTAAGAATAGTAGGATAATAAAGCCACACAAGGTTTTTTATGTCATGGTTTCCAAAGGAGTTAAAAGGGGAAATGTCAGAATATCCCTAACTTAAAACTATAAAAAATACACCAGGTGCTTATGAATCGACAACTTAACTCATGGCCGTAATACATGACTCCATTTTCCCTACTTCTGTCTAGACTATATGACTCGTATGGTCCAATCGTACACAAGACTAAATCCAAAAAGATTGATACTGGACAATATATGACTTCCCAGAATAACTCGTGTCCTATAATTATAGCCCATAGTGAGCCACTCATACATAGAACCAAATTAACTTACTAAGTTTCTAATTAAGTGAAGGATCACCTTATGACTCGTCACTATACCTAACGACCCATACCACAAAATTGTAACCATAACAAAAGCCCAATAACCATCACTAAACACCTTAAGAGTTAGGTTAAATGACCTATACCTACATCATATGACTTATATGATGAGTTATTACAAGAATAGTCAGCTCAAAGCTCAGGAAATTTCTATGTCCCAAAAGCTAGGGTATTTTATATTTCCACCACTAACTAAAAATTAATCACCATCCACAATATGCTAAAACAAAATAGAGGGAAGTGAGAACATACCTAGGATTCACTAGGCGCCCAAATCATAAACATCCCTATTTGTGGATATATCAGATGATGGAGGCAGTGGTGCACTACTAGATGATGTACCCCCTTCTATAGATATAATCCTTTACTTATCAACGAATTCTATCTCAAACTAATCATGTCTAGCCTTTCTAACGGCCTGGACATATGGAAAATTAAGATCTTGAAAATCTTCTATGTGACCTCTCTTGGGCCCAACTATGGGGACCTTCTCATCACTCTCAGCGAAGAAATCAAACTATCTCGATACACGTGGAGGTGATATCTGGACCATAAAGGGTATAACTAAGGGTGTGGCTTCTACACAGCTCTCTACGAGAGAGAGACCTATACTCATAATATATCAAACTCCTCTCTTGTCTAGGATTAATCTAGTGCATCTGTCTCTATGAATAAAGTTGTAACCTATCTCTCAATCTCATCTAGCCATACATGGAAATTAGTATATTGCTCAGACAGTGTAGCTCTATGTGAAGCCTCCCATCAGACCTCTGCCTGCTCAAATCTAGTCCTAATCCCTACTCTCATCTTCTCATAAATGGCATCGATGGTCCTCTAGCAATCCAATAAGCTTTGCAAAAACTTGCTAGATTTAGAGATTATACCTGTAGCAGGAGTTGTAGTGGATGGGTAAGTAGGCTTTGAAGATACACCAATCGGCTCTAAGGTTAAAGAATGCACTGAGAAGAGTAGTTGACTTTGTCTCTCTAAGTGTATTAGAGTCTGGAGCCTCTCTCTGGACACCTATCTCCATATCCATACTAATACCCACATCACCTTTATATGCCTCATCAGGCTCAACAGAAATTGTTTGGCCTGTGGTACTGTTGCCTACCGTTTTGATCTCCTAGAAGGGCCTAGAAATGCTAGATCCTTCATAGTCTTTATTTGTGTAGTCACCATCGTATGTACCTTCTCATCCATACCTTGAATCTCATTCTCACCATCCTTATCATATGACCTCTAAATCATGAAAGGGAATGGAATGTTAGTCAACTCCATAAATTCTTTTTCATGTAACTCATACCTGAGAATGGTAACTAAATCAAAAACATATTTGGCTAAAATACAAGAAACTAGTATTGTTTCCTTCCATATTAAGGTACAATCTAAAGTAGTGGGTATCAGTCGACACTAATTAGAAACCGCCAAAACTTGGCCAATCAAATGTAAATAGGCCATTCTTGATCACACCATGCCCCTTAATCAATAGGGCTGAATCAACCAACGGTGAAATATGACTAACTATCCACCTAGCAATCTCAACCCTGTTTTATCAGTGCTTAGCCTCCCGCATGATATGTAAATCACGTGCAACCCTTAGTATATTGCCATACTTAGCTTTAGATGTAAGAGGAATATAATTTGGGCCAAAGATAACTTTGTGAATAGTCTGTATCAAAATGTCAACTCTGACCCCCTATATCCAGTGTATGCTCAAGCTATGGTTGCCTCATGAATCTCACTAGGCATGGATGTCTGCACATAGGAAGGACTATGTAGCTATATAGGATGCATAAACTCCCATAATATAACTATTCTATAATAACTGATTGGCCTAATCATCTACTCTAACTGATATCTATCAAATGCTGCCAGTAACAATGGTACTTGATTTATCCCCTAAGAGGTCAATATGACACTCCTTATAAATGCACCCCATATACCTGCCTACCTTCCAAATATGATTGTTAATAGTATATATCTCCAACTTTCCTTCCACACACTACCTTAGAGGTCCCTACTTGAGTGGTGTATCTATCGCATATGCAGGAGTAGGACGCTACCCCAACTATACTGATGCATCATGGGTAGCCTATTCTATATCCTCATTAGATTGGAGTACATTTCTCTATTTTATATGAGTAGCAGTACCCTCCTCCAACTTGGGCACCACTAATGGCTCCTCTTGTTCTACCTCGTCGAATGAATATTGGGAACTTTTCTCAGACTAGGGGTCCTAAGTAGTAACTTGTGGAGTAGACTTAGAATTCTTCTACTCATCATCAGTATTAATAGGTAGAGAAGTATGTGGGGGTGATATCCTTGATGACTTTATTCTGGGTCGGGCTACAAATTTCTGAATAGCATAGTGTGTCTATCCTCTCGTAACTCTATGTGTTGCCTCAACTATAGTGTCTCTTCATTGCTACCTCAAGTACCCTCCACTAAGCAACTAAGCTCAGGAGACTCTCCCTATCTCCACAAAGTACCATCCATCATATTCTGCATACCCTTAGGTGTTATATATACCTGAAAAACTCTTTGTTAGTTTCAAATAAAAGTGAGGGATAGAGAAAGTTGAAGAAAAACTCAAAATTCAAGAATTTTGAATTTTTCCTCAATTTTCACACCCCTATAACCTAGTTGATATCCCAACAAGTACAATGTTCAAACACATATCATAAATCATAGCTTTCAAAGAAAACAAACATGCTCAACCAGTGGTATTACTTTTATTCACTCAAGTTCAACTTCCAGTTGGGGCATTGCTTTAGATTTTACTTCAAAATTAGACCCTACATTATGATTTTAGGCTACTTCAAGGCTCCTACATACAAGCATGATTGATTTTATATATTTTTCAATGAAATACACATATCAACTTGTTCAAATAATAGATAGATCACTATATAACTATTAGGACCTAAGAAAGTTACCTCATTTGTGAATAATCGAAAGTGAATACTGAAGAAGTCAAGAAAATCCAAAGTTGAAACTTGTTTTTAGCATCGTGGAATAAGTTGGTATCTCAAATAAGTGTCAATATATCCTTTACATAAGTGTGGGTTAGTTTGTAATTTAAGAGGGGAGTTTGAATTCAATGAAAAAAGTGAAGTTTTAAGGATTAGAATGAGTTAGGATGAGGTTATGGATTTTTAAATATTGGTGGGGCTATTTTAGGTCATATATGTGTTGGTGGGAACAAAATTTGAGTTAAAAAATAGGCCCACATTTTGACCTAGCCGCAGCTTGTACCTACGTCTGCATATGCGGCCAGGCAAGGGACGCAGGTGCCACCTTCGGCCAGCAAGTGCATGGTGCGAGTGCCCAGCCAAAAGTTTTGGCTAGCTTTCTTGCAGCCCAGACTTGGCGTTTAAATATTTTCCAACTACATATGGTCCTGCAACCTAAGTTTGAGGTCCGAAAAGTGAAATTAGAAGCCAAAGTCCTTAACTTTCCATTTTTCATCATCAAAATTTCAAATTTCCAAATTTTTAGTCAACTTACAGTATAGGACTTGTGACAATTATGGGTTGATTATAGAACCCCCTTGCATTTAAATTGATGAATTTATTAATTTTTACCATATTTCAGGTAAGTCCAAGAGCTAAAAACCTACAAAAATGAAAAACAACAAAAACATGAACACTAACAATAGTAAGCTCCTACCACTCAGTGCTTGATTTAACATTGCATCATGGTATGGCTATGTTGGTTATTTAGACTTTACTAACAATCCCATAGTGTCTCCTATGTAGAACTTGATTTAATGTTGTGGCACGATGCGGGTAAATTAACCACTCAGATTTTATTAAGATACCCATATGACTTTCCTCCAGGGTCATCAATACAATCAATCAATCACCAAAACTACCCTCAAGTTAGTTGGGTACTTCATTGACTTTTAGATGTTGAATGTAACCTTATCATCATTGACTCTAAATTTCAGCTAACCTTTCTCCATGTCAGCCATAGTTCTACTAGTAGCCATAAATGGTCTTCCAAATATAGCGGACATCTTGATTTAATGTTTCTTCTTTGTTCGATCAGTCATCAATAGTCATATTGAAGTCGGTTTTAGAGGGTTCAAGCCCAATTTATTGAATATAGACAGCAGAATCAAAGTAATGCTAGCCCTTAAGTTACACAAGGCTCTGGCAAATCAAGATGACCCAATAATACAAGGTATAATGAATGCTCTAGGGTCACCTTTTATCTACTACAAAGACCTAGTCATGACTATACTTTAGTAGTGCACACCATCAATATCCTCAAATTTTGCTCCTTTCTTCCTTGTAACAAGTTGTTTCATGAACCTAGCATATAAAAGTATCTTTTTTAACAACTCAAAAAGAGGTATGTTCAAGTTCAATTCTTTCAGCATCTATATAAATTGCTTGAACTTACCTTTTTCTTTCTTTTTCTTGAATCTCTGAGGAAAAGGTGGGGGTGGCCTCAAAATTTGTCTAATTTTTGGATTAACTATTAGAATCATACCTTTATCTTCAGCATCTTTACCTTTATCACTTGTTACCTTTTTAGACTCAACATAAGTGTCTCATCATTAATAGCTTATGCAGCAGGTCATGGAAGATCCATATTAGTGATACCATTCCTCGTGGTAATAATAAGTACATAACCACTATTTCTCAAGTTTTAAATAATGTTTCTTAGAAGGGTACCTGGCTACCTTTAGTTTAGAGTTGCTGACATCTGCCTGAACTAGCGCTCTAACTGCTTGATAGTAGTGGCATGTGACTCGACCTTCTGTGTTAGTCCTAAAATGTCAGCCTTAATCTTCTTAAGGCTGATCTCTTGATTATCTTGACCTTTCCTTATCTTAGCCAGCATCTCTTTCATTCTAGATTTTGCATCTTATCTGCAAGAAGGAATGGACCTATCTCCTTTCTCTTTATAGTCATCTTTCTTCCTTCTATCACCATCTTACTCTCTGCTACAGTCATTATATGTCATAGATATTTTGATCTTAGATCCCTTGCACTTAGTCTCAGAGATCCGCCAACTAAAGATATAGATTATTTTCTTTCTCTTCCAATTCTTACTCATAAGCTTTTAAAGTTTCCTCATATGTTTCTACGACATTACTTTCTCAGAAGTCGCTGTTGAAAGCTACTTTGCTAGTACCCCAAGTTCAGTTCTTAGAAATGCAATCTTTTATACAACTATGTCATTATCTACTTTCTGGTCGCAAGAGGCACTAATAAAATATGTTCTAAATCCCCTCTAAGCATTTATAGATTTCCACCCCCGATTAGTGAGTGAGATTCAATATAGCATATTTAAAGCTGCCTTCCAGCGTAGTCTCATAAAATCTCCTCTATATATGGTGTATACCATGGCTTTGGAGATGATGATCAAGGCTCAGTGTAATATCTCCAATAAGCTCATCCCTAACAATCAATGATTGGGCACCATGCTTAGCTTCTTCTTGAACCTGAACCATATATCGTACATAGATTCTGAGTATAGCTGCATGAAATTACAGATCCGTCCTTAAAATGCAATAACCTATATGGAGTAAAGAACCTGTACAAGAGTTTCTTGCACAACTTGTTCCATATAGTGATAGACCCTCTTAGAAGTTCCCATAACTATAAAGATATTTATCTTGTAAGTGAGAATGGGAACAACCTTATTCTGAGTTTTTTTATTCATCTCCAAATTTGTATACAAGTTTTAAATTCAAATAAAATTAGCAAGGTGCCAGTTTGCATCATCTATAGGTATACTTACAAACACACCCTTTAGATTTAAGTGTTGGATCATTGTGCTTGTAAATTTTACTTTATGACTAGGGGTTAAATATGAGGGACTATGGCTCCAGTCACTGCCGGATCAGCATATCCCAAGTTTTCTTCAATATCTATATATGTTTCACGTTCTAATATACTTGGACTACTTAAACACTAGCACATCTAGATTTGTTCTAGTTTTCACCAAGTGTTGCTTGACGGTCTGCTTCTTGTTTCATCTTAACTAGCTCTATGTTCCTAGCTACCCATTGAGCTTCTTCTATTTTCTTCCTCATGGCTTCATCTTGAGCTAATAGCTCACCAGTCTATCGATTAATAATATCCTATACTACTTTGGAAAGATAGGAGGTACAACATCATAAACCCCTTTAGGAGGTTCATATTTTACTCTTAGACATCCTACTAGGTTTTTGTAGGATCCTCACTGGATTCAAATTCAGTGAGAGTTAGAAATTTCCTCTACTCAATGGGCTTGGCATACACCAATGTATGCCTATTCCACCTTATAGAATGGCTCCAGCTAAGCTTAAGGAATTGAAGAAATATTTAAAAGATATCTTAGATAAGGGTTTTATTAGGCCTAGTGTTTCTCCGTTGGATGCTCCAGTCATATTCGTGCGTAATAAAGACCATTCTATCATAACATGCATTGATTAACATCAGTTTAATAACATCACAATAAAGAATAAGTATCCACTCCCCAAAATTTATGACTTGTTCGACCAACTTAAGGGTTTTAGCTATTTCCCTAAGATAGACCTCTGATCTGGCTATCATTAGCTCAGATTCAGAGAATGTAAAATCCTAAAAATAGCTTTTAGGACTTAATATGGTCACTTCAAATTCCTATTTATGCCTTTTGGACAAACGAATTCCCCTATAGCTTTCTTGGATTGATGAATAGGGTGTTCAAAGAGTACTTGGACATATTCATCATAGTCTTCATTGAGGACATCCTTGTCTATTCTCATAGTGAGGATGATCATGCAAACTATCTAAACATTATATAACAGACCTTTAGAGCTCGTTAGTTATTTACCAAACTTAGTAACTACGAATTTTGGCTAAGATTAGTAGAATTCCTTGCTCGTATTTTTTTTGATGATGGCATTTGAGTTGACCCTTAAATGATTGAAGCAGTGATAAACTGGCCTAGATATATCTCTCCATCAGCTATTAGAAGTTTCTTTGGTTTGGTTAGTTATTACAAATGGTTTTTAAAGGTTTTTCTTCTATTGCATCCCCCATGTCTCGATTGACTTAGAATAAGGTTAAATTTTAGTGGTCAAATTCCTGTAAGAAAAGTTTTTAAGAGTTGAAGACTCAACTCACCTCTGCTGTAGTTTTGGCTTTTCTAGATGGTTCAGATGGATTTGTAGTCTACGGTGATTCATCCAGAGTTTGTTTTGGTTGTGTTTTTATGTAAAGAGGAAAGGTCATATCCTATTTCTGTAGACATCTTAAACCCTATAAAAAAATAACCCAACCTATGTTCTTGAGTTGGCAGCTGTTGTCTTTGCCTTAAAGATTTGGAGGCACTATCTTTATAGGGTTCATGTTGATGTGTTCAATTATCATAAGAGTTTATAGATATATTCGTGTAGAAACGCCTGAATCTTTGTCTTAAAAGGTGGCTTTTGCTAAAAGATTATGATATAAGTGTGTTGTATCATCCGAGCATAGCCAATATAGTAGAAGATTCCCTTAGTAGATTGTCTATAGGTAGTGTTGCTCATGTTGAGAAAGATAAAAATAACTTAGTCCATAAGGTTCATCAGCTTTCTAGATAGGTATTTGATTGATTGATTTAGCTTAAGGTAGTACATAGGTTCGGAATGGTTCAGAATATTCGTTGGCTACCAAAGTAAAAGAAAGGCAAGATAGAGATCCTAGTTGGTTAAGTTGAAGGAGGCAGTTATAGATCAGAATGTGGAGGTTTTCTCCCAAGCGGGAGATGGTGTGCTTCATTGTCAGGGTAGGTTATGTGTTCTGTATGTTGATGGTTTGAGATAGCTAATTTTAGAAGAAGTGAATGGTGTACGATATTTAATTCACCTAGGAGCCACTAAGATGTATCGTGACTTATGGGAAATCTATTAGTGGAATTGTATGAAGAAAGATATTAAAGAATTTGTGGCTAAGTGTTTGAACTGCCAGCAGTTTAAGGTAGAGCACCAAAGGCTTAGTGGTACACTTTAGGATCTTAGCATCCCCACTTGAAAGTGGGAAGTGTTGAATATGGATTTTATGACAAAATGGCCTCCTATGCGTCATCAACATAACTCTATTTGGTTTATTATAGATAGAATAACCAAGTAAGCCCATTTCTTGCCAATTCATACTTCGTACTCAGCTGAGGATTATCCCAGGCTCTATCTTAGGGAGTTAACTAAATTGCATGGGATTTCACTGTCTATATTTTCAGATTGGGGTACTTGGTTTACCTCTCACTTTTAAAAGGATTTTCTGAAGGGACTTTGTACCAAGTTCATCTCAATATAGCTTTTCATCCTCAGACAAATGGTCAAGTAAAGAGTATTATTCAAACATTAGAAGACATGTTGAGGGCATGTGTTATTAACTTTAAAGGTAGTTGGTATGACCATTTACCTTTGAATAAGTTTGCCTTTAACAATAGTTATAACTACTGTATTCATATGCCTCTATTTGAAGCTCTCTATAAAAAAGATATATATCTCCCATTGGTTGGTTTGAATTATGTGAGGTTGCATTGATAGGACTAGAGTTAGTGTTTTAGGAGATGGAGAAGGTTCATTTTATTTTGGAAAGGAGGAAAAGAGTCCAATACCGTCAGTAATCCTATGCAAATATGAGGAGAAGAGATCTATAGTTTGTGGTTGGTGATATGGTTTATTTGAAGATTTTGACTATAAAGGGGTAAAGAGGTTTGGCAAAAAAGGGAAATTCAGTCCTTTCTAAATTGTTCCATATAGAAACTTTCACCATTTTAGAAAGGTAACTTTTGATCTTAAGTTGCCTTCAGACTTGGCATCAGTACATCCTGTTTTCCATATTTCCTTGTTAAAGAAATGCATCAGTGATTCAGCAGTTCTTGTTCCTTTAGAAGGTATGCATGTTCGGGATAGCCTTTCCTACAAAAAAGTCAAGTTGAGATTCTGATCATCAGATTTGTAGGCTAAGGAATAAAGAGGTTCCCTTGGTAAAGTACTTTGCAAAATCTATCTATTAAGGGAGATATTGTGGAAGCAGAAGCAGATATGCGAATCAAGTATCTTCATCTTTTCTCTACAATCTCAAATTTAGCTCGAGGTAATGATTTTCATTAGATTGACTCTTTTTTGGTTCCCAGTTGTAGCTATGTAACTATTCTCATGTCATTGCATGCATTCACAAAATTGGTTTAGTTTATGTATCATGCTTCCGACTCAGTAATGTGATCATGTTCCAAGTTATGTATGTTTAGTATATGACCTCAGTTGTGATAGTATTCCTAGTTTAACTAGTTTTATTTGAGGATAAATATTCCCTAGGGCGAGATATTGTAATACGTCATAATATTCTAAACTCAATTAAGCTCTTAGTTTCATGCTTAAGGTATCCAAGGCTTGAAAAATTAACTAAGTATTAAGGACTTAGTCATTTTCAAGACCCCTAAACTGTAAGGATTTTTTATTTTTGTCTTCCCAACCCCAAAATATTGGTTTTCAAATTAGTTCATGTTCAAGGAGGTTAAATGTGTGTCTTGGGGGAAGTTTTGGGACTTTTGGATGAGGTTTGATACTTGTTTAGATGGCTGAAATAGAGAGCCAACATGACAAAGCCTCGATACATTGGTCTCTCCCATTGTAAGGAGGTCCACAACGCATTGCTTTCTCCCTCGGAGTAAGTAGTGCAACGTGTTTCTTTCTCCCATAGAGAGAGAGGCACAAAGCATGGCTTTTTCTTGCAAAGTTATGTGATTTACGGTCCCAAGATGCATTTGATTTATTTCCCTTAATCCAATTCATTCTTAAAACCATTTGGGGCTTCTAAACGAGCAATAATTGTCCTTTTCACTACAAATTTCTCTCAGGAAACACTCGTTTTTACCCAAGAACAAAACCCAATCTCTTTCTCAAGAAATTAAGAGTTCAATCATCTAAGTTCAAGAAACCCTCAAGAAATCCTCAAGAATCTAGATATTTTGGTATGTGGGTATTCATCAATGGGTCCTTTTCACTCATTGAGCACAAAAATCCTATTTTTAACTTAAAAGTGCTCATCTCATCCTACTTTATGAAATCAATCCATAAATCTCTTACCTTATGAAATTAATCCATGGATCTTTTGTTAAACCAATTACAAGCCATGTCTACAAGTGTTTTCAAGTGAATTAAGCTATATTCATGCTATGATTTGCAAGTTCCACATCATATTCTATTGAATTCAAGTTAAATCCCCCACCTATGAATTTAGTCATGTGCTTATGTTGTTTTCTTATGTTTATCATATTCCCATGTTCAAGTTCATGTTTCTCTCATATTTGATGAGATGTTTATGTCCTGGGTCTTTGAACCATGATTTCCATACCACGGTTTTAAGCTTTGATTTCATATTTAATAATTATTCAGTGTTGGCAGGTTATGAACACCCAATACCTATATATTTATATGATTTTAGATTTTCAAGTAATAAGTCAATTACACCATGAATCCTATCATTTTACTCAGCTGATATAATCTTGATGAGCACTATAATAAATTACGTTATATTAAACTTAGTCCAGTTCAGCACCAGTGTTAGTTTAGTTGGGAGTAGGATTTAGCATCGACTGAATACAGTGATGGCGGCTCCCTTATTAGTTTAGGTAGAGTAATTAGTAACACTCCTTAAGTTCTAGAACTACATAGACAATGTAGGATATGAGAGGTCACCTATCAGTTTAGGCGTGACTTCCTCGCAGTGGTCAACCGCCAGTTTAGGCTTGACACCCTAGTCCTTTGAGGCAACATATTAGTGTATCCACACAGCCAGTGTTAGGAATCGTGGCATGGTACTGACACCCTTCTAACTAGGGTTAAAAGTTGGACCTAATTAGTTCATATTGGGGTATGTTGATTATATGATACTGCCCATATTTTTAGTTAGTATGTCAGCGTATCTAAGTTTGGTTTTGCTTGACTAAGTGTACATATTTATTAGTTATTCAGCTATATAGATTTGAGTCTTTCAGACTTTAGATTATCTCAGTAACATGCTTATGCTGGTCTTGCATTCTCAGATATCATATGTTTATGCATTCATGCTCAGTTATCTCATACATTTTAGTCACTCCTTATCTGACAAACCAGTACATTCAAAGTATTGACCACATACTTTTCTTTGCACTATGTTATTATAACATAGGTTCTGATGCTCAGTTTCTTGACTGTTGTTAGATAGCTCAGCGTTACTTAGCAGCTGTAGTGATGAGTCCTCATCCATCGAGGACATGTTATTTTTTTAGTTATTTCAGTATTTCATTATATTCAGTCAGTCAGAAATAGTTAGAGGGGCATTCCATCAACTCCTCATGATGTTTAGAGGCTTTCAGACAGTCAGACAGTCAGTGAGTAAATAGTTGTTCAGTTTTCAGTATTATTGGTTTCTACAGATATTTCAAAAATGCCATTTACATATGTTTAGTATTCATATTCTCTGTATATTATCACCTTATCTTCCGTAGATGTTATTTCTGCGTCATTTTATTTAGTTCTCACAATAGGTACCAGCTCATAGGTTAGCTTGTGGTTACTTGTGACCGTAAGCACCATTGTAGCAACTAGAGAGTATCCTTGGGTCGTGATAATAACATTCATAATCAAAAGAATAGATAAAATCACACTGATAAAAAGTATGAAACCTCCCACCATAACTAAAATAATAAACTAAAGTCAATAAAAGAGAATACCAAGAACAAAATTGAATCATAGAATCAAAATAGGCTTGTCTGTATCAAAACAGTATAACTCCTACTAAAAACACATAAAGGTAATTTATAGTACATAAGAAAAGGATGTAAGTCTGACATTGATGATACTTTTCTAGAGGATAACAGCATAGCAGCATCACAAGATTTAATTCCTTAGTTTGCTAACTTTGACAATTATTTGAAAAGTGACCTTATCCCTGAAGGCATGTTATTTCAGCAGCAAAAATGATTTATGCATAAGGTACAAAAATTCTTTAGGATGGGCCTTACTTATTTTGGGTGTGTGCAAATAATGTGATTCAGAGGTGTGTTGTTGAAGTTAAAATGATGATATTCTGGATGCCTATCATTTGTCTCCAACTGGGGGTCACCATAGAGGTACTCGCCCTACCTATATAATTTTCCAATGTGGTTACTATTGGTAGATATTTTACAAAGATTCACATGACTATGGTCGGGCTTGTGACCAATGCAAAAAGGTGGGAAACATCTAATGGAAGCATGAGCTCCCTATGACACATATTCTTGAGCTTGAACTATATGATGTGTGGGGTCATAGGTCAATTTATGAGTTCACATAGTATGAGTATATCTTGATAGCAGTCAACTATATGTCTAAGTGGGTGGAAGCAGTTGTGCTTTCAAAAATTGAAGTGTCACTATATTATTAAAGAAAACTATTCCCTCTTAATTTGGTACTCCATGAGCTATAATAAATAACAGAAGGTCCCATTTCTACAATTATTTGTTAAAGGTGGTACTTTATAGAAATGGGACGAGATCAAGTCTATTTTAGCAAAGATTGTGCATGCCAACCATACTAACTAGTTGAGAAAGTTAGATGATGCATTTTGGGCCTACAAGACCACTTACAAAACTCCCATAGTTGCCCTACCCTATTAGCTTGTATACAGAAAAGCATACTTCTTACCAGTTGAACTTGAGTATAAGGCACTATAGGTATTGAAAAAGATGAATTTTATGTGGAGTGCTGCGACGTACTTGAGATTGGATAAGATGAATGAGTTAAACGAGTTTCACCTCTGTTCTTATGAAAGTTTAGCCTTGTATAAGGGGAAAATGATATTGTTCCATAGCAAGAAAATTTAGAGAAAGGTATTCCAACCTAGTAATATGGTTTTGTTGTATAATTTGAGACTTTGCTTATTTCCTGGATAGCTCAAGTCTAGGTAGTCTAGACCAATCATCGTGGTAAGAGTATTTCCACATGGTGTGATTAATCTATATATTGATAAGGATGCCCCATTCAAGGTGAATAGGCAACGTATTCAGCATTACATGGAAAGCATGGAGGAGTTGAAAGTGGGTAAAAATGCTAACCTTGGCAAAGTTTGAGTGGCCAAGGGAATTGAGTCATGTCACGATGTTAAGTTAAACTCATAGGGTTTCTAGTGAAGTCTTAGTACCCAACATTTCCAAGTCATGCCACAACTTTAATCAAGCATAGCTCGAGAGGCAACCCAAGTTTTTAATGTTTACTTTATTTTTATTTTGTAAGCTAAAAGCATTGATAAGTACCAAGAGAATGGTAAAAATTTCTAAATTTTAATTAATCCAGGTAAGCGTACCTTTTACTAAACCCATGAGTCATAATTCTGAACTATGACAAGTAAATTGAGTTGTGGGAATCAGAAGAAAAATTTATATCTCTGAGTATCAACCTAAAATCCTACCTACAACCCCATCGGTAAAAATCTATGACCCTTAGTCGAAAAAAATAAGAATTGAAGTCTTGAAATTTAAAAGGCTTCATCTAAATCCTACCACTCTACATACACCTCCGTAGGTAGAACCTGTGGCCCATAAGTAGTGGCATGGGTAGCCTCAGTGACTGGGCCAAAGGTTTTAATAAAATAATAGGTGGGACCCTTATAACCCAACCCATATTGGCTCACCCATGTCTTTTAAACCCTATATTCAGTTGATTAAGAAATAATTTCTTTATTAAAAAATCCACTCAAATTAAAACTCTTCCTCTCCCATTTAAACATTAAAAAGAAAAACCTACTAAAATATACCACTTCTCGACGAGAAACACACTTAGAGTTTGGGGATAAATCAATTGTTCTTATACTTATTCTCTAATAATCATCTTGAAGTTAGGTTTCCATGGTTCTAAATTGTTACATCCTGAGTTTTGTCCTTAGAAAGTTGTCCTTAAAAAGCATTCTCCAGACCCAATATGACTCCAAGGTATGAGCCACATGCTAGGGTATAAGTGGTATGGTCATGCCGTAAATTGGGTAGTGTTAGTTAGTAGGATGGTTTCGATCACTGCAATGGTCACTACTTAAGGGTATGAGTCATAATGCTTGGATACTATCATATCAAGGACTCATAAGGTAGGCAGTGTTTGATCCTCTTGGTATTTCATTCTACCAGGGATACAGATAATGGGTATGGATCATATGCTTAGGTTACTACTTGGTTGTATGATTCATGTACTGGGCATTGTCTAATCCAAGGTAAGGCTTGGGTACAACTGGTGGTAACCAATTGAAAGGAATGTTATAACTCGTAAAAGGGTCAATCATATCCCTGTGATAAGTTTTTAAGTAACGTAATTGGGAGTATTCTGGACATTTTCCTACTTACCCTAATTATGACCTACAACTTCTAATACACTTTAGATGTTATTTACCCAATTATTCTATTTATTAACATGTAGAAAACTATTCCTAAGCATTCAATAATTTTCTCAAGAGCTTTTGGGGAAGGAGAGCCAGGGTTCCAACTTAGGGATTTCTTAGGGGATTGTGTTGGTGATTTTCTTGCATCATCTTTCTCGGTTTAAGGCATGTGTCTCTTCCCTACTTCCTTTTTCTAAAAAAGAATGAATTTTATGGTTGTTTTAATGGTTTCAATGTGGCATGGTTTATGGTTTTAAACTATTAATTGAGGGTATTGTTTATAATGCCTTGGTTACTGTTTCCTATGGTTTAAATGTTCTTTTAAATGCATTAATGCTGATTTTAATCAATTGGATAACATGGTAATAGTTTAATTGTCTTTGGAATTGGTTTTGGTTATATTATACACCTAAGGTGTTTGATAAAATGCTTATAAAGATATGTTCATTACATTGACTTCTTTAAATAGAACTCTTGCTTGTTTACAGCTTATGCATGAAACTATAAATGGTTTACAAAGGTTAAAGGCTTATGGGTTTTGCTTATGGAATACATTGAAGTTACCCAAACGGTTAATATGGTAAATAAAAAGGGCACTTGATAGTCCCCTTAACCTAAATGGTTTGTCTTTGGATAAACCTTTCAAGTATGGTTGGTATGTCAATACCACTAATAAATGGTCTTGGTTAATAAATAGTAATTGGATTGGTTTAGACATGGTTTTAATTTGGGAATTAATGGCAGGATGTGTAACTGAGCCATGGATGGTGAAGGTTCTGAACGAACCAAAACAGGAAACACATATTTGCCGAAATAAGGGGTCTTTGATGGCTATTTATGAGTGTCACATATTATATTGGAGGTATGTACTAGTCATCCCATGTTGTATTTCTTGGTCATGCATCTACACGTACTGGGACTCTTTCCGTAGAGGAGCTAAACCCATATGACCCATAGGTGTGGTTAAATGGAAAAGTTTTAAAACCTAGGTAAAAAATGTTTTAGTTGCATATTGAACATAGATTCCCTTTACTGGCACTTATATATATGTATGATTTTATGCATAATGGATGGTTTTACTTAGTTTTTAAATGGTATTACTTTATCCTTATCATAAGATACATGCCAGTTGTCACCCGCTAACCCAATCTACTGGTGGCTGTTTCCCCACGATATGTAGGAATAGGGTATTAGACTCCTCCTACATAGTGATTGACTCAGGGACAATATTTGGATTAAATGGTGAGCTTTCATCTTTATGGAAGGCTTTATTTCATGATATCAACATTTTTAGACTTTTTGCTTTTGTTTTGGATATTTGATTTGAGCATGATTAGGGGCATGTCCAAACTGAATATTTGTATTATTTTGGATAGAGTCTTTGTGGTACTTCTAAGGGTTGTATCGCCGGGATTGGTATTGTTGTTGGCCATGGCATTGGAATAATCTAGGAGTTTAGCATTCTCAGACATAATTTTTTACTATCTATCGTATTAATTTTTGGGATTGATTATTATATTATATTTTGACATTTTCTTTGGTTTGGTATGGATGGTTAGGTTTGGTACGGTTAGACTCAGTTAGGTCGGTCACGATCATGATCCTATCTCAGAGTCTTGATATGAACAATAATGCCATCTTTTTATATGTTCAAAATTCAGTACATTTGATGCTATAATAGGTGGTTGGGTTGGGTTAAGAGGGAGGTCCCCTGTCTTAGTTAGATTTGGGATGCCCATTATATCTAGGTCCTCATTTGGTTCATAATAAGTTGGTATCAAAGCTTTAGGTTCATGGTCAACTAGAAAGTCCACAAACCTATGTCGAGTACAGTCTCTCTTAGGGGTGTGTAGTGCACCACACTCATAAGATAGATATTGTAAGACATTTAGGAATGTTTTACTTTCTTAAAATTATCAGTCCTAGAATTCTCTCTATTCCTTAGTCACTTGTCTTTCGAATCATGCCTCCTAGATTTGGAACACAAAATAATCTTTTTTTGTTTTATTCTGGAGTACATCTTCAATCTTATGGTCCTATTCTTAATTGTTCTAGAGTTCCTCTTATTCCTTCTTCTACTCCTTAGGTCCCTCTGGTCCCTCAAGGTAATGTGACGAATGCAAAGTTTTGTCAGTCTATCTATGTTATTATTCAGATGATCACTACTTAGGCTGAGTGGTGTCTGGCTAGTGATTTATAAAAATAGGTCCTACTACTTTTATGGGAATGAAGGTAAAGGAATACCCACAAAGTTTCTTGGATGAACTGGAAAGGATATTTTGGGTTATGCGGGCTTCTGATAAGGAGGGAGTTAGCATTTCATTTTATCAGCTGAAAGATGTTACTTATTAGTGGAATAAGTAATGGGATAGAGATAAGGGTGATGTAGAAGAGGAAGGGTTGTGGGAGTCCTTTTCTAATGACTTCATGGATCATTTCTTTCATCAAGAGTTCAAGGAACCCAAGATGGAGGAGTTTGTGAACCACAGGCTAGGAAGGTTGTGTATAAGGGAATATGCAATGAAGTTTCATTAGTTTTCAAGGTGTTCTCCTAATTTTTTTACTAATATAAGGTCAAGAATGAGGAAACTCTCTTTAAGATTCAATAGAGATCAGATTTTAGAGATCAAGACTGCTTTGCTAATTAGGCATATGGACATCTTTAGGTTGACTATTCATATGTAGTAGGTTGATGATGAGAAAAGAAAATGGTGGAATTTGGGGATAGGCAAGGAAAGTGGGGTAGATTTTCTGATTTGGGACGTGTACAGTCTTAGGGTGGTAGAGATTGTGCCAAGTGGTAGAAAAAAAGTGGAGGACTTCTTGTTCCTTCTCTGCTGCCAGCGCTCCTTACCCACAGCAGTCGGGCGACAAGCATCACCAAGGTGGTGATAATTCTTAGGCTTATGTTACCCAATCTCAGGCAAGGAAAGGTCAGTCTATTTCTTCATGGCCTCCTTATCAATTTTGTGGTCTTCTCTATCCAGGATTCTGTGAGGAAGGTAGACATAATTTCTTTAAATACACCCAGGTAGGCCATCAACTTAAGGAATTTCTGGATAATATGGTTGCTATAAGTGTGAATAAGATTTCGGTGGCTTCATCTTCTACTCCTACATTTAGAGGTAGGGCATCTGCTTCTGTTACTGTTCCTGTTTCTAATGTTGATCAGAATAGGTTTTATTCTTTGGCATTCCGGTAGGAATTTGAGGCTTACTAGTATGTTACATCTCTTTTCTCGTGACATATATTGGTTTCTTTATTTGAGCTCCACTCTTTCTTATATGAGTCCTTATATAATTGTTTTATTTTATTTTAATTTAAAAATTATTTTGGAACCTTTTTCTCTTCTTACCATAGTTGATGTCTTGGTCATTGTTAAATGGGTCTATTGGGGGTGTGTGATATCTATTGGTGACAAAAAGACTTGGTAGATCGGTTTGAGTTGTGAATGGTGGATTTGATGTGATTTTGGGTATGGATTGGTTGTATTCTTGTTATGTATCTTTAGACTATTAAACTCGTAAGGTCATTTTTAGGTTCCTTGGTGAGCTGAAAATAGAATTGGAGGGTTGTTCATTAGCTTCTAAGAGAAGATTTATTTCTTATCTTAGAGCTCAAAGGTTAATCTCTAAAGGGTGTCTTTATCACTTAGTTCGAGTAAAAGATTCAAACTCGAAAGGTCCTTCTTTGCATTTAGCTTTAGTTGTTATTGAATTTACAGCATCTTTCTAGGTGATCTTCCTGGTGTTTCTTTTGACAGAGAAATAGAGTTTGGTATTGATTTGCTTCCAGACACTCGTTCAATATCTATTCCTCTATATTGACTTGCTCCGGTTGAGTTAAAGAAACTCAAGGAGTAAATTAAGGATCTTCTGGATAAGAGGTTTATTCATCCTAGTATTTCTCTATGGGGTACACTGGCGTTGTTCACATGCAAAAGGTATGGTTGCCTTCAGATGTGCATTGACTACAGGCAGTTGAATAAGCTAATAGTCAAGAACAAGTATCATCTCCTAACAATATATATCTGTTTGATTTGTAGCATGGTGACAACTTCTTTTCCAAAATAGATCCTCGGTCTGTGTACTATCAACTTAATATTAGGGAGTTTGATATCCCTAAGATGGCTTTTCATACTCGATCTCTATATTTTAAGTTCTTAGCGATGTCATTTGGATTGACAAATTCTCCGGCTGCATTTGTGTATTTGATGAACAAGGTTTTTAGGTAATATTTAGATCTCTTTGTCATTGTGTTTATTGATGACAACCTAGTGTACTCGAGGAGTGAGGTGGATCATGATAATAACCTTCGTGTGGTGTTGTAGACCTTAAAGGAACAATAGTTGTTTGATAAGTTCTCTAAGTATGAGTTTTGGTTGGATGCAGTGAGTTACTTGAGTCATATTATTTTTAGTAAGGGGGCAATGGTTGATCCTTAAAAAGTTGTTGCAGTGAAGGAGTTGCCTAAACCCACAACTCTATCCAATATTCAGAGCTTCTTAGGTTTATCCAATTAATATAGGCAGTTTGTGGAAAGTTTCTCATCGATAAATGCTCCTTTGACTAATTTAACTTAGAAGAAGGTTATGTTTCCTTGGCTGTATGCTTGTGAGGCGAGTTTTGAATAATTAAAAGATAGGTTGACATTAGCTTAAATTTTGACTTTATCAAGAGGCAATATTGGGTTTGTGTCTTATTGTGATGCATCTCGGGTAGTGCTTGGTTGTGTTTTGATACAACATGGGAAAGTGATTACCTATGCTTTGAGCTAGTTGAAGGTGCATTGGAAGAATTATCCTACCTATGATTTGGAACTGTTGGCGGTTGTGTTTGCTTTAAAAATATAGTCACATTATCTGTATAGTGTTCATGTGGATATCTTTTCTAATTATAAGTCTTCAGCACATGATCATGCAAAAGGAGCTTAATCTCAGCCAAAGGAGATGGCTTAAGCTTCTCAAGGACTATGATATAAGTCTTCACTACCACCCAGGTAAGGCTAATGTGGTTGCCGATGCTCTTAACAGGTAGTTTATAGGAAGTTTGTCTTATGTGGAGAAAGAAAAGTGGGAATTAGTGAAGGATATTCACCATTTAGCTAAACTTAGAGTTTATCTCCTTCATTCTAATGATAGTGGTGTGATTGTGAAAGAAGTAGTTTGATCGTCTCTTAGTGCAGAGATTAAGGAGAAGCAAGTCTTGGATCTAGTCTTGATAAAAATCAAGAGTGATATTGGTGGACAAAAGGTGGTAGTGTTTGAGGTTAGTAGTGATGGTACTTTACTGTACCAAGAGAGGTTTGTGTTTCGAATGTTAATGGGTTACGATAAAGGATTTTTGCTGAAGTGAATGAGCCATGCTATGTTGTCCATCCTAGTTCGACAAAGATATATCATGATCTTAAGAAAATCTATTAGAGGAATGGTATGAAGAGAAATATGGTTGATTTTATGTCCATGTGCATGGTGTGTTAGTAGGTTAAGGTTTAGCACATGAGGCTTGGTCGGTTGCATCAAGAAATAGAGTTTCCTGAATAGAGTGGGAGATGATCAATATGGATTTCGTTACCGATCTTTCTCCATCTTGAAATCATTTTGATTCGATTAGGGTCATTGTGGATAGGATGACTAAGGTTGCTCACTTTTTACCAATAAGGACTACCTTTTCGGTGGAGAATTATGCGAAGTTGTATCTTCAAGAGATTATGAAGTTGCATGGGGTATCTATTTCAATTATTTTTTATTGTGGTAAGTAGTTTACACCTCTTTTCTAGTGGTCTTTCCAGAAAGGATTGGGGACTAATGTTAGTCTAAGTACTACTTTCCTTCCATAGTCAGATGGGTAAGCAGAGAGAACTATTCAAACATTAGAGGACATACTTTGGGAAAACGTAATTGTCTATGGTGGTAGTTGTGTTGAACATCTACCTTTGGTGGAGTTTTTTTACAACAACAGCTATAATTCTAGTATTTGTATGACTCTTGTCGAGGCATTGTATGGTAGGAGGTGTAACTCTGATTGGATTGTTTGAGGTTTGTGAGGCAAATATGTATGGTATAGATTTGGTCTATCAAACTATGTCGAAGGTGAAAGTGATTCGGGATAGTCTTAAGGCTACTAAGTGTTGCTAAAAGTCCTCTATGGATATCAGGCGTAGGGACTTGGTGTTTGAAGTTGGGGATAGAGTGTTCCTAAAGGTGTCTCCCATGAACAGAGTAGTGTGGTTTGGCTAGACAGGGATACTTATTCTTTAATTTATTGGTCCTTATGTGATTTTGTAGAGAGTGGGCAATGTTTCTTATGATTTAGAGTTTCTTGGGAGTTTTGGCTTGGTTCATCCGGTCTTTCATGTTTCCATGTTGAGAAAGTGTAGTTGTGATCCTTCTTTAGTTGTTTCTTTGTGAGGGTTGGATATCTCCCATTCTCTATCTTTTGAAGAGGTCCCGATTGACATATTAGATAGGCAAGTTCATCAGTTGCGAACCAAGAATGTGGCTTCAGTTAAAGGTTCTATAGCGGAACCATAAGGTAGAAGAGCCTAGGTGGGAAGTAGAATAGGACATGATGTCCAAGTATCCGCATTTGTTTTCTACTTTTGGCATTCGTGTGAAATGTATGTGTTCTTGAACACATCTTTATTTCCTGAGTTCATTAAGGAAAGATTAATATCTTTGCCTCTTTGTTTTCAAACTTTGTTAAGGGGATGTTTGATAATGCAAATGACTCTGTGTATGGTAATCCCTACCTTGTCCTTTATTCGGTGAAGAATGTTCTTAGTGGGGGAGAATGTTACATCCTAGGTTTTAGCCTTAGAAATTTCTCCTTGTAACCCGTTCTCCCACCTAATATAACTCTAGGGTATGATCCCTATGCTAGGGTACGAGTGGTATGGTCCTATTATAAGCTTGCCAGTGTTAGTTGATGGGATGGTTTTGATTACTGGAATGGCCACGACTTAAGGGTTTGAGTTGTAAGGCTTTAATATGAGTCATATCATGGACTCGTAAGGTGGGCAGTGTTTGATCCTCTTGGTAATTCATTCCACTAGGGATACGGATCATTGGTACGAAAAATATGCAGAGGTTATGACTTGGTTGGATGAGTCATACATTGGACAATGTCTAATACAACATTAAGGCCTTAGTACGATTGGTGGGAACCAGTCATAAAGGAGGGTACGACTTATAAGAGGGTCAGTCGTATCCCTATGACCAATTTTTATGGGACTTAAGTGGGGGTATTCTGGACATTTCCCTACTTACCCTAATTATGACCCGCGACTTCTAATACACCTACGAGGTTATTTACCCTATTATTGTATTCAATAACATATATAAAACTATTCCTAAACATTCAACAATACTCTCAAGAGCTTTTGGGGCAAGAGAGATTGGAGATTGCTTTGGTGATTTTCTTCCATTATCTTTCTTGGTTTAAGGCATGTGTCTCTACCCTACTTATTTCTAAAAAAGAAAAAATTTTATGGTTGTTTTCATTGTTTCCATGTTACATGGTTTATGATTTTCAACTATTAATTAATGGTTTTGCTTATAATGGTTTGGTTATGGTTTCGTATGGTATAATTGTGTTTTTATGTGCATTAGATGTGGATTTGGGCAATTGGATTGCATGGTAATGGTTTAATAGTCTTTGGAATTGGTTTTGGTCATATTATACCCCCAAGGTGTTTGATAAAATGCTTATAAAGATATGTTCATTGCATTGACTTCTTTAAATGGAACTCTTGCTTGTTTTCAACTTATGCATGAAACTATAAATAGTTTAAATGATTTATAAAGGGTAAAGGCTTATTGGTTTTGCTTGTGGAGTACATGGAAGTCTCCCAAGAGAGTATTATGGTAAATGAAAAGGGCACTTGAGAGTCCCCTTAACCTAATTGGTTTGGCTATGGATAAATCTTTCATGTATGATTGGTACAACGATACCACTAATAAATGGCCTTGGTTATTAAATGGTAATTAGATTGGTTTAGACATGGTTTTTATTTGGGTATTAATGGCGGTATGTGTAAATGATTCGTGGAAGGTGGAGGTTCCGGGGAAACCAAAAGTAGAAACTCATATTTGCCAATATGAGGGGTCTTTGATGGCCACGTGCATATCATATTTTATATTGGAGGGATGTACTGGTTATACCATGGAATATCTCTTGGTCGTGTGCTCTGGGACTCTTTCAACAGGCACAGTTGAATGCATATGGCCCATGGGTGTTATTAAACGACAAGGTTACACAGCCCAGATAAAAAAGGTTTTAAGTGCATGCTAAACACGGATTCCTTTTTCAGCACTTATATATATGTATGGTTGTATTCATAATGGATGGTTGTACTTGGTTGTTTAAATGTAATTACTTTATCCTTATCCTGAGATACATGTTAGCGGTCACTCGCTAACCCGTCTACTGGCTTCTGTATACCCAGGCTACGCAGGAACCGACCGTTTGACTCCTCCTACATAGTGATTTACTCGGGAACAACATTTTGATTGATGTGGCGAGCTTCCATCTTTCTATAACACTCCATTTCATGTTATGGACCATCTTAGATATTTTGCTTTTTTATATTGGTTTTAGCCATGATTGGTAGCAAGTCCCAACCGAATACTTGTATTCTTTTGGATAGAGGTTTTGTGGTTCTTATGGGGGTTGGTATGGGCGAGATCGATAATGGTGTCGGCCTTGGTATTGTAATAAGCTGGGAGGTTGGTATCATTGGACATAATTTCTCATTGCTCCATCATATAACATGTTGGGATTGATTATTATATTATGTTTTAATATTTTCTTTTGTTTGGTATGGTATAGATGGTTGGGATTGGTACGGTTAGACTCAATTGGTTGTGTCACGGTGGTGATGCTATCCCAGAGTCCGGATGTGAACAATAATGCTATCTTGCTATATGTTCAAAATTCAGCTCATTTAAGACTGTAATAGGTGGTTTGGTTAGGTTAAGGGGCGGTCTGCGGTCCTTGTTGGACTTGGGATGACCATTATGTCTAGTTCCCAGTTTTGGTCATGACACAAATACATCGATACATGAATTTTAATTTAGTAAACCTGTGATCACACTAAAAGAAGAATAGAACTTGACTAACTGAATAATTTGTGCAATACATGTGAAAATTGAACTGATGTTGATTTGACTTAGGGTGATCTAAATTTATCTAAAAATTGGAAAATTATCTAATTTGGGAGGGGAATTTTGGAAGAAATTGAAGAACCCTAAATAGTGACCTAGGAAACCCACTTACGACTCATTGGTTGAATAAGACCTGAAGCCCTAAAAGTTAATAGGCTTTGTCTGCTACCTACGAGCACACCAACAACCCTATTTATATGACCTACAACTCGTAAGTTGGGATATAGGAAGCCTCTGTATTGAAATTCTCAAATTTCTTTTATATTTTGTATTCCGTTAATATGTTACAATCATTGACGACTCACCTTACATGTACTACAACACCCAAAGCTACACCAATGAAAGGCATACAGTCCAAATTAAGAGATAAGTCTCCAGAATAGAGTGGATTCATGGAGCAGTACCCCATTGAAAATACACCCTTAGCTCCATGAAAAACTAGAGGCCAGACACAAAGATAGTCAGCATCTAGGGACTCCATTCAACTAGGATCACATCCCGCACCACCACTGCCACCTAAGCTCGGCCGTTAGGATGCCTAAGATCATGTTATATGTATGGATCTAGGATGAAGTCATCCTAGACATCACCACCATACTCTTATGTCTCTTCTTATTCTGATGAGAAAGAGGAAGAGTTTAGTTATAGTGTTGATGAGGAGGATTCATTCTCCCCTCAGTCTGAGGAAGGGGAAGAGTTTTCTTTAGGTTACCAATGATAGTGAGAAAGATGCAACCTATTCTGATGAGGGTGATGATACAGTACGGGGTAATCAGGATGCTACTGCTTCTGCCTTAGTCACCCAGGAGTCCACACATATCTCCATAATATTAGTTAATTAGGCCATTCAGAGATAGCATGTGGATAATATGTAGCACAACTATCATAGGGATATTTCTATTACTAAGCAGGACATACATTAACGCACTATAGATAAGGAGACTCATATTGAGCTTACAGCTTTTGCAGGTGTTCCAGGCCTGAAGGTCTCCTTTGATATATATATAGACTTGGTTGGATAGGTGAGACTTTAGGATATTACTGACTAGAAATTATTTGAGATTTTTATGCATCCTATGAAATATCAGTGGATTAAACCCTAACTGAGGGAAGGACATAGAAACATCTCTCACTGACTCATACACTGGTCAGAGGGGTTTGGGTTGACTTATTTGATAAGACTTTTTTTCAATTCCTATTTGGGTTGGAGTTAGGGGTTTGGCCACCACAAAAAAGTTTGATTATAGATTAAGGATTGAGTGGAGTAGGTCTAATATAATAGATGTTGAATAGGGGGAGTAGAGGAGAGACTTAGTTAGATGGGTAACTTAGTATATAGCTGAGATTGGTACAGATTCCTCTTTGATCAAGGGGAAGGCAGAGATAATAAAGGCTTCACTATACGTTGAAATAATCTTTTGGTGGACCATTGTGAGGCAGCAATTGAGTCCGGCACATATAGATAATGTACTCATAAGGGATCGAGCTATATTGTTTTCTAGCCTCATGATAGCTATGACATTGATTTCTCTAGGTAGATTCGATATGAGATTTAAGAGAGGTAGTTCTTCAGGCTCTCTACTATTCCATTCCCTTATTTATATAGATATTGTGTTATGTGGTAGGAGTACTAATTATTTCAATGGTTGATCATAGAGTAGAGGCTACCTACAGGCAGATATTCGGTCGATTATGGATGATGCCTACTCAATTATGCAAATAAAGCACATCCTTCTAAATCTTTAGACGTGGCCAATTTTGAGGGGCCTTTTGTGTTGGCTGAGAATGTTGATAGGCTAATACTGAGTGGCAATGTTAATAAAAGAAGCCAGTCGAACCTTCTTCTATGGCAGGTAGTGAAGGGGCTATAGGTACTTCAAACACAACTTCTACTTTTATAGTACCCCATTAGCCGCTGGTTTCAGGCATGTTGACTGTGCCACATAATTCCTTAAAATAATTGGTGGATCAATAGTAGGAGTTAAGTGATCTCCATCACACATTGACACCCAGTTAGCTATATTATTTGGTTAGATTCGGTAATAGTTGTAGACTATATTGGAGGCATCTTAGAAGAGAGTAGAGAAAAAGATGAGGGCCACCATAGAGAGGTTTGCTAGATAGTTTAATATGCATATTAATAGTTTTGAGGTTTGGATAGGAGACCGAGTCCACATGGCACATGTACATACTTATAAAGCTTGTACAAAGATATGGCTACTTTGAGAATGGAGGTCACTTTATCTGAGATCCGTATTCATGCCATAGCTCTGGTGATACCTTTCTTTATGCATCCACTGCCCAAACTACCATCACTTATATTTGATCTATTTGTTGAGGATGATGAGACCCAATCTATTGGGGCCACGAGAGTACATGAGTAAGAAGAGCAAGGTGACTCAAATAAATTTTCGAATGCCTTAAAAAACTCCACCGAAGAGTCTATTATTTAGTTTGATATCAATGAAAAGAGGCATACCCAGCTTCCATTGGGTGCCTCTTTTAAGAAGGCATCACCACTACCTCCTGGTGACGAGACATATGATGCCCCAATGGGGGAGATCCCACTTCTAATGCTTGGAGAATCCTAGTTTTTTCCCTAACCTTATGATCATTATTTTCTAGTATGCACTGGGACAATGCATCAGCTTTAAGTTAGGGGTTGGGGTGTACCAACCACCCAAGGTTTTGTTATCATATATCTTTTCACCCGGGTGTGATATAATAGTAGAGTTGACATGTTCAGGTATGGCGTTGTGTCATAATATATTGTATATTTTGTTTTGTTTATTTAGAAGAAAAATAAGGAACCTAATTATAGACAAAATGTTTTTTGTTTTTAAGTGTTTCAAAATATGATACCCCTCCTAAAACGTTTATGAACTGTATGGTGTGAATATATGTGTGACAATTGTTGAATCTTGTTATGGCATTAGTATCAGGGGCAAAATAATCAATTCTTAGCATTTTATGATAAGGTAGTAGTTGATAATGTAACCTTGTACCATATACGTAAGGCATTTACCTAGTTCACTTTGTTTGTTTAATCAAGAACTTGCACAATTAGTCTTGCCTAGGTTGTGGGATAGTTGGTTGGGACATATTCATAGGCCATGTTTGAATAAGTCCACTCGTAGCCTAAAAGACTGACCAAATAAGAATAAGTGTCCCTTTATCAGTAATTTGAGACAAAATTGACTGATTTTCTTATTTTAGCCTTTTTGTAGTCCTGTGAATTATAATGAACTATTTTTGGCCCTGATCCCTAATTGAAAATTATATGCCTCAACTCAGGCAGTTTGCCTAACGTGTGGGTGGATATCATAGGGGTGTGTAGTTGAAAATGGGTATAAAGATGAGTGTTGGATAAAAAAAAATAAAGTAGTGTTGGGTGTGGTAGAAAAGTGTGAAAGAAAAAGAAAAAGAAAAAGAAAAAAATAAAATAAGTGTAAAGAATAAAGGAAACAACACCCAATTAGAGTATGTGATAAATGAGGAAAGGAGAGAATAAACAAAGCTTGGTTAAGTAATGGAGGGAATAATGTAAGTATAGTGACAAAGGAGGATGAGTCACTATATCCTGTATGTAGCATACCTGCACCTAACCCTAAATTACTAGCCTAGTAAAGTTCATAATGATCCTAGTCCAACAATCTGAAAACCTAAGGTATAAAAATAAAGGCAAGCCTATGGTATTTTATGCACATTGTTTGGACTTCTTTTGACAGTGTGAGTGTAATGATATAGTCTAGGTATTGGCATGCACTATGATATTGTGAGAGTTGGGAATTCCCTTTTATACGGGTACATGGATTGAATAGTTAACAACTTATTTGTTAGGTAGTGTCAGTATCATATATGCTTTGTTGTTTGTTGCTAATGCAATACCATCGCTTGATTCTTTTTGTCATAGAATTTCATGACATGAATCCACAGAGTGGTTTTGAAAGTAGTCAATAAGAAGGGGTAAGAACTCTAAGCTAAAATGAGTTGACTGTCATAGGTTCCTTAGGTTTATTTGAGATAAGCATCATGTTTCTTTATTATGTGTTAGTTTTTTTAGGACATGCAAACATTCTAAGTAGAGAGTGTTGATGTGCCGGGTTTCATGGAACTTTCGATGCTTAAAATAGGGAAGTTGTGGAAGTACTTTAGTATTATTGTTCGATGTGATGGATTTTGTGTTGATTTTTTAGGAAAATGGTGTTCATAGCCAAGAATGAAAAAGGGATGAAGAGTTGTTGAGAAGGCTACCTTCTAGGAAACCTACGACATGTAGGTTATAGCTACAGTCCGTAGGTGGCCACAATAGTTGAGGTCCTGAAGATTCTATGGATAGCTCACTTATTTTGATTTCTACAAATTCTACCTATCAGGCGTAGGTACAACCAACGGCGCGTAGGTTGCATAGTAGGTAAGGGTTCTGCAACTAGAAAATTTCTCTAATTTCGATGATCCTACTGATGCCCTGTTGGTTTCCTCATGGGTGGGTGTCGACTCTAGTTTCCTACACTATTTAGGATAGGTTTATAGATTTATCTATAAATACCCTTTTGATGTTTTTATCAAATGTTGACGCACTTTATACACTTTTTAAATCATTTTGAGTTTGAGGTACATTATTGATCTTGGAATTATTGTTCTTGGTTTTTAGCGTTTACAATTAATTTGAGATTTTGAGTTTGAATTATTATTCTTTGTAAGTTCATCACGTTGCTTTCATCTATGGAATCTATATTTGTTCTTACAATCATAGACAGCAAAACCCCATAACTAGGGTTGGGGAACCCTGATGGATTAACAAAGCAGCTTTTGTGCAAAGTCATTCTAAGTTGGTGTTCTCGCATGTATTGGGATTTATTTTGTTTTGATTCTTTTCTTGACTATTGCAAATGTTAGGAACACACCTGTATTTGGTACTTTCTCAAAAGAGAAGCAGAGATTAGGAAAAAGAAATCACAATATTAATTTGGAGCTACAGCCTTCATCTAATTGAATTTAGACTGAGAGAAGATAGTTAATCTAATATCAACAACAAGGGTTAGTAATGTGACACATAAGAATAAGAGGAGATAATGAAATTCACCCAAACCAAGGTCTAGAGAGAGTTAGGTAATATATAACTTATTATATTTTTCATACAAGGCACCGAGGTAGTTTGACAAGAATAAATAGTTTTTGGAGTTATGAAGTCAAGGGGAACATAATCCTAGTAATTGTCTTATATTAATAACAGCCCTAATTGTCTAGCATTGTTACTGTTACTATTGTTTTCACAAAATCCCCTTTTAGTTTCTTCAATTTACAATTACATTTGCAAACTCGTAACAGATTTTCAGAAGGACTCAGTTTTTGAGGTCTGTAATTATAGCTCCCAGGGTGTAATCCATACCTTGAGTCTCAACTAGGCTAAAATTATAGAGCCTATCCCCAAAAGAAACAAATAGCTCATAGGCATCCTCACTAGATGCGCTAGGAAACCTAAAAGGAGCCAATCTCATGAATCTACCTAGCATCTTCTATTCCCTAACAGACATAGCAGGTTGGGAAACTACTGACTGAGCAACCACTAAGTTAGGAGAGGCCTACACTCTATGAGCTGCAATTATAGACTGTGCTCCTGCCTCAGTACCACTCTAATCCGTAGAATGTACATCATCAGATAGTGCACCACTAACTATTCCTAAGAATTGGATCAATTCATCTTTGAGTAGTGAGGAAGAAATAAACGTGATGGTGCCTGGGCTAGTCCTTGGTGCACAGTTTTTTGGGTTGAAGAATTATTGGCTAAGGAGAAGGAATAAGGTCTCGTAAAGGCCCTCAATCCTGGTCCCTGGTTGGGGATGCATCTCTAGGATATCCTCGACCTCTAGGTCATCCATAAACTGCAGTGGGATCTCTAGTTGCAGACTCAAGATCCTCGTCTCATGTAGTGATAACACGCATCCTATCCATCTGTTAAAGAGTGAAACCAAAGAAATCTTTAGAATAGCATGAAATGAGTGAAAGAAGTGAAGATCTCTGGAGAATGTCCAATAGCCTCCTGAAGTTAAAAAATGAATGTTATCGTTCTGATCTGTGAGAATCTAATAGCCATTTTCTCTTGTACAAACAATACTAGTAAACCTAGTGCTCTAATACCAATTTGTCACTACCCAAATTACGTGTCATGATGGAACTTACTTTATCTCACCAATAGCTACACCAAATCATACCCCGAAACTAGAAGCAAAGAGCTAATTTGATGGGAAATGGCATAAATGCTAGAAATATGTAAGTAAAACCTTGTAAGCAATAAAATAGGGAATAATAAAAATAATGTGGAAGGCTAATAAGATAAGTATAACATGCCACATCCTAATAATGTTGTTACCAGATCCACTAGAAAAAGAATAATTGTATTGTATTAGTCAAATATACATAAGTATTAAAACAGAAAATCCAAGAAAAAGTAGAAGAAGGAGAAAAGGTCAACTAGGGCTTCAAGGGCTCACCCTATCATTGAACTCAAGTAAGCATGATCATGGCATCAGTGATGGAAACTAGTACTCGAATCTGCACCAAAAAATGTATTAAAGTATAGTATGAGTAACAAAGCCATGGGTATCAGTAGGCATCATCGGACGACTGAGCTAAATCATAATATAAGAATTATAATGATGCAAGATAAATAAGCTAAGTCAAGTAAAAGGAGAAACCTTGAATGATGCTCTAAATACTATATGTAAGTAACTAAACAATTTGAAATCAGAACACCATAAAAGAACACACAACTATCCTAAAAAATTGGCCCCCATAATCCAGTAAGTCTGAAAAAGTAAATAACCCAATGTGGTCCCCCATAAGACTAGAAGGTGAAATCAAGAGAAGAAGTAACCAAAAGTATACTAAATAACCACCTGTCAAAGATTATAATTGTGAACCCTTACATACTATAATAATATCATGAATAACCTCTTGATATAGGACTTTAACCGAAACTCATCACATCATTATCATCAACATTTGTTGGACTGGAAATGAAACTCATGTCATGGACAATGTCGAAATCAAATTGGTCTTAAGATCATAAATCGTAGGTCTTAAACGAGAACTAGTATCAACTAACAAGTACCAATCTAGTATAAGTATCTTGTACATAGCCTCTTCAAACTTTAAAATATGTATTTAAAAGATATAAAAACCCTAGAAGTCTACAAGGAGCCAATGATAATCTTAGCCTAAGGTGGCTCGGTAGTCCCACTCCTAATCCTCAAAATCCATTCAAAGGAAATTCTACCCAAACAAGGCTAAGGTATCTTATTTTACTACTAGATATTAACTAATCCATATTTCAGTCCTAGATATCAATTTTACCCTAATAATAAGTATCTAAGTCAACCATCCTTAATTTACGATTCCTAAATTAACTATGAAATCCAAATTATACTAAATATACTTCCCAGATATAATTCCGAACCCATATCTAGTACATTAAAATAAATACACTATAAATTATCCCAATTTATTACAACACAAACCTATCATACCTGGATACCTAACATAGCCTAAAGAAATATACTAAATCATCAATTTCCACTTCTAAGAAACTTTTGCAAGATTAATATTTACCAAGAAATAGGAACTAAGTTTTATTTTTATGTTGTTGATTGAAAATTATGTAAAAATCCCATGTAGGATCCATTTACGAAATTGCACTTTTGAAACCGTCAGCACGTCATGCCATGCTTAAGAAACATTTACCCTCAATATTAGGTATGTTCCAAGCTCATATGGTGATAAAGTCAACCCGCCAATGATCTAGAGATTTTGAGAATTAATAGATAATTTAACGATAAATATAATGAAAACTTACCAATAATTCGACAAAGAAAAAAGTAATCTAAGCTCACTAACACCACATTATTGCCTATTATTGTGTCTCCCAAGTGCCACTAAAGCGGGTATTGAGCCTCTTTAACGATCAGCACCATGGCTCCAATGTTTCGCTAAAGTGATACCCGTCTATGCCTCGTATGTCATTAAAGTGCTCAAGATAGCACTAACGAGGCATGACCTTTAGTGGTCATTTTTCTGTTAAAGCAACTAACTGGGCTAGCCAGGCCATAAAGTGCCTGGAGGGCTGCTAAAGTAGCCTACACTAAAGTTCCCAATGGCTACTTTAGCTGAGTGCACCAACTACAAACTTGAAACTTTTCCAAGTCTCGACCGACCCCTCGAGATTTATTTAGAATCCCGTATAAATAAATAAACTATGCTAAACTATTAAATTCTATGTTTCAAAGTCAATGTCCCAATCACAATTTCCATCAAAGGTTGTTTGGAAAAAAAGTGGATCCCATACCTGATATCGCCCAAAAACTAACTTCCAAAGAAATATGATGCGGTCGATGGAAAATATAGTAGCCCAAAATAAAATTGGGGTCAAACCCACAGGGAAAATGTTTAACCGTCTCTTAACTTGATAAAATTCATGAACAATGCAGAAAAGTAATTGGGGGGGAAATAGAGATCAACTATAAGTAGTAACCAAACATGAATGCTTGAGTTTGTAAATAACAGAAGAAGAACGCTAGTACTGTGTTCCACCTGTCTTCTCAAATTGGTAAACTTCTCATGTTTGACAGACCTATTCTCTTGATCTGCCTACAAAGCCAACATACTATGTATTATCAACCGTCTTATAAACGTGATGATAAATCTCACCCTGTACGTTATGATTTTAAGGGTGTCTGCTTATTACTTCTTGTCTATAACCTCAGTTCAACTTTCACCTTTTATGTATCAATTTGATTTGACGAGATGACACCTTTTATGTATCAATTTGATTTGACGAGATGCCAAAATTATAAGATGGACTTAAATCTCAAATTACTATCTTAATCTATTTTCCTAATCTCAAGATCCCTTGTGAGGACATTCTTGAATATATGCAATCCTCAAGCTTCTGAAATAGCTCTTAGGTCAATTAATATAAAAAGATTAAGATACATACAATCACAATAGAATGGTTGAATCTCTTACTTCCTCTACATAGTTAATCCTCCAAGGTTACCACAACCATAGTCAAGGAAGATAACCTCTCATGTTCATGAAACAATCCATGATAATCAATAAAGAATACATATAATTAATTACACAATAATGAACGGAAGAAAATCCAAAGTCTTCAATTAAATAAAATCCAAAATCTTAAGAACAAAATCTCAATGAAAAAAGTATGTTAAAAGTAGCAAAAGTATTGTAAAAGTGAGTAACCTAATAAGGGAATAACCCTAAGGTATTTATAGTATCTCTAAATAACCTAAAAATCCTAATTAAAATGTAATAGGGATATTATGTTGGCACAATGTACGACTCGTGTAGTCCACTCATAAGGTATTCTTACGAGTCATATAGTGCTAGTCATAAGTACTCCAATGACTGATCTTCTAGAGCTTTAGGTTTCTATCATATTTATGATTCATTCTCACGATTTGTAACCATAACTTATGACTCGTGAACTTCACTTTTCACAACCTAGGCATTGTTCATTATTGCTTTTATACGCTGGTCAGCTCACTACTGGTCATTCTGAGTCGTCATCAGACTTTACTACTTGTCTTCTTCTATTACCTCACCTCTGAATGATGTCTTAATTTTTTTGTTCTCTATATTAATTCTTAAAATGACTCGTCTTGAATTCTTATGAGTTGTGAACATCTTTCACTTAGTTTCTTCATCTTGTCTTTGTGTACTATTTTGTTCATGAGTAGGGTTACGGGTCATATAACGTGTTGACAACTTGTAAGCTAACTTGTAGGTTAATAGACTTCATCTTATTCCAAGCTTTATCTTCCACTTTTATTCCAAGGTGCTTTATACCTAATTTTGCTGCAAATAAGCAATAAACTCCTCATATCCACCAAAATAACCAAAGTACAAGAATAATTTCCTTATTTTAGGCATCGAATATGTCGTGTTTCCACAGTGCATCAATAGCCAAGTGCCATTTTTCTTACTATCTAGATAATAACTCAAAATGATTATTGAAGCCTTGGAACCCAGAACAAGGGTCTAACTAGCCTAAAATTAATACTCTAGAGCTTCTGGAACTATCAAATTTGGCAAACGAGGTTGTTTGACTAAAGTTTTTTCCTAGTAGCCAATTCTAACTAGTGAACACTTTAAAATAGGGAATTGTCTCGAAAGACAAATGAATTCCATGGTAACTGAATTGTCAGCTACACCAACTCATAAATGACTCATGGCATCTATAGGAAAGTTCTAAATGATGAAAATATGTGGAGATGCAAAAAGTAACCTGAAGAATCAGTATAATTTTATGTAGAGAAATGCATATTGATATTTATGTAATAGAGTGATAATCCCCATGTTTAGGTGGTTTAATTGTATTTGAATCAATCCAAGAACAAAAATAACCAAGGAAATGCTAGATGGTAAACTAGTAAGTGTGAATTTTGGCTAAGGTTTGTAGCTTTTTTGGGTCATGTTATTTCAGCCGAAGGTATTAGAGCTGATCCCCAAATGACAGAAGGTGTGAGAAATTAGCCTAGACCTATTTCCCTATCTGAAATTAGGATTTTCTTGGGTCTAGCTAGCTACTACCGCCATTTTTTTGAAGGTTCTCTTCTATTGCATCTTCCATGGCCCGGTTGACTCAAAAGAAAGATAAGTTCCAGTGGTCAAATTCTTGTGAGAAAAGTTTTCAGGAGTTGAAGACTCAACTTACTTCAGCACCTATGTTGACTTTTCCTGAAGGTAAGGATAGTTTTTTTGTGTATTATGATGCCTCTAGAGTTGTTTTGGGTTGAGTGTTGATGCAAAGAGGTAAGGTTATAGCCTATGCCTCTAGACAGTTAAAGCCCCATGAAAAGAATTACCCAATCCATGATCTTGAGTTAGCTGTTAGGGTCTTTGCTTTGAAAATCTGGAGACACTACCTTTATGATGTTCAAGTTGATCTGTTTACTAATCATAACAGCCTGCAGTATGTGTTTGCTCAGAGGGAGTTTAATTTTTAGCAGAGGAGGTGGTTAGAGTTGTTAAAATACTATGATATGAGTGTGTTTTATCACCCGAGCAAGGCCAATGTAATGGCGGATGCCCTTAAAAGATTGTCTATGGGTAGTGTTACTCATGTAGAGGAAGGTAAGAAGAAGTTAGCTCGTGATGTGCATTCTTTGGCTAGATTGGGTGTTAGGTTGCTTCATTCAGCAGAGGGAAGTACTTTGGTGTAGAGTAGTTCCGAATCCTCTTTAGTTTCAGAAGTAAAGGAGAAGCAAGATAGAGATCCTAGTTTGGTCAGACTGAAGGAAGAAGTTAAGGACTAAAATATAGAGGTTTTCTCCAAAGGGGAGATGGCATGTTGAGATTGCAAGGTAGATTGTGCATTCCGTGTGTTGATGATCTGAGGTAAAGGATTATGGCCGAAGCTCATAGCGCGCGGTATTCTATTCATCCCGGCACTACCAAGATGTACCGCGACTTACGGGAAATCTATTAGTGGAATGGTATGAAGAAGGATATAGCTGAGTTTGTAGTAAAGTGTGCAACATGCCAATAGGTTAAGGTAGAGTACCAAAGACCTGGTGGTGTGATGCAAGTGTCTGTTATACCTACTTGGAAGTAGGAGGTGGTGAATATGGACTTTGTGATCGGGTTACCTCTTTTGCGTCGTCATCATGATTCTATTTGGGTTATTGTGGATAGACTGACTAAGTCTGCACCTTTCTTGCCCATGCACACATCTTATACAACTGAGGATTATGCTAGATTGTATATTCGAGAGTTAGTCAGGCTGCATGGAGTTCCCTCGTCCATCATTTTTTATAGGGTCACTAAATTTACTTCTCAATTTTGGAGGGCATTTCAGCAAGGTCTTGGTACCCAAGTTCTTTTTAGTTTTGCTTTTCATTCATAGACAGATGGTCAGGCTGAGAGGACCATTCAGACCCTAGAAGATATGTTGAGGGCGTGTGCTCTTGATTTTAAAGGTAGTTGGGATGAGTATTTGCCATTGATAAAGTTTGCCTATAACAATAGTTACCATGCTAGCGTCGGGATGGCACCATTTGAGTCCTTGTATGGTAGAAGATATAGATCACCCATAGGTTGGTTTGAAATGGGTGAAGCTGCTGCAATTGGGCCTGACACAGTGTTTGAAGATATGGAGAAAGTTAAGTTGAATAAAGAAAGGTTTAAAACAACTCAGAGTCGTCAAAAGTCATATGCCGACTGAGGAGAAGAGATCTTGAGTTTAAAGTGGGTGATTTGGTGTACTTGAATATTTCACCCATGAAAGGGATAAAGAGGTTTGGTAAAAAGGAAAAGCTTAGTCCCCGTTATGTTGGCCCGTATAAAGTCTTAAACCATGTTGGCAAAGTAGCCTATGAGGTTGAGTTGCCTACGGAGTTGTCAGTCGTTCATCATATTTATCTTGTCTCCATACTTAAAAAGCATATGGGTGATTCTGTTATGGTAGATCCTTCAGAGAGTGCTGATATTCAGAACAGTCTTTCATTCAATGAGATTCCCGTTGAGATCCTAGATTTTTAGATCTGTAGACTGAGGAACAAAGAGGTTACCTTGGTCAAAGTGTTGTGTCAAAACCAGTCATTTCAGGGCGCTACTTGGTAGGAAGAAGTAGACACGTGATCCAAGTACCCGTACCACTTTTCCACGAGTTTAGATCAATTCAATGGTATTATTCTTCGTTAATTCAGCCCTTCTAATCTAAAGTTCAGCTATGTATCTATTCTTGCATGAGCTCTTGCAATTTCTGACGTATTCAAGAGTTTAGAGGGATTTTGAGCCATTTAGCAAACTGCTTCAGCTATGTTTACTCAATTTTTCTTGTGTTCCTAGTCCAACTAGCGATATTCAATGACGAATGTTTCCAAGGTGGAGATATTGTAAGACCCCACAAAGTTTCCTCGTAGTTTGAACCTTAGAGCGTTCAAGTAAAGTGTAATTTCGGCCTTAAAAGATTGAGAAGAGACTTCCCAAGAGATTGGTATTTAAACCCTATAGAATTTTCTTAAATTTGACTTTTTGTCATGGAAAGAATTGAATTAGCTTTCCAACGATACAAATTTCATCCAAATCCGGCATTAGAGTAAGAAGTTACGGCTGTTTTACTAAGACTTGTCGAAATCACCCAGCAGTGACAGATAATCCAATAGACCATCGAGACTGTGACAAACCGTCACTCGAACTATCGCGGCCAAGGTAGAAAATCCCTTTCCTGGCCCAAGTGCGATGGCCCAGACGATGGACCATTAAGGCTGCGACAGACCGCCGTTGAGATTGTTGCCACTAAGGTAGTGTGGTCTCATCCTTGCCATCATGTGATAGACGATCCGATGTAACATCGTACCTATGAAGGACCATCCATTTGGCCGTCACATCAAAGAAGTATGTCCCTTTTCTGTTCATCGTGCGATGGATGACTCGACGGACTGTCAGACTTACGACGGACCGTCGGACTTGCGACGGACCGTCGCTCAAACTGTCACAGACCCCGTTCAGTATTTTTAAGTCCTTTTTAAATAGGGCTTTTGGGTCTTTTCCCTTTCAACCCCCAAATATATTCCAAATAAAGAAAATAGCTTCATTCATCATCCAAAATATAAGAGAGCTAGGATTTCTCCCCCAAGATCAAATCTAAAACCCTTCTCAATGAAATCCAAGAACTCACCATGGATTCTGCAAATTGAATTGAGATTTAAGTTCCCCAAGTTCAAGGGTTGCAAGAATCCCCTCTCAAAAGTAAGAAGAAGAGTTTAAAGCAAGCTTGTTCATCCAATTTCATAATCCAAGGTATGTGGGGTTTTGAACAAGGGTAATCCTTTCATCCTTGTGCTTAAAGACTTATTTAAACTATGATTTTTTGTAAACTATGAGATTTCACATGAATTTGAATTAGGGTTTTTCACCCATTATTATTGATTGCAATGTTTTGATGTTTCCCATGAATAAGAGTCTAATGACATGATTTTCAGATATTTTCTTGAGAAATTGTTGATGGGTCCATGATTTTAATCCTTGAGGAAGTAATAGTTGAAATATTTGAGACATTAAAGTATACGATTATGTTGAGATTTTGAGGCAAATTGCTGAAATTTCCAGATTTCTACATGAGTTATGAATCTATATGCTATCTGTTATGCTTTTGATGAGTTTTAACTTGAGATTGAATTATGAGTTATTGAGCCCTACTTGAGAGTTGTAATTTTATGAAATCTTATGCTTTAAGCACCCATGATTTGAATATTCTAAGATTATTGAGAAATGTTTTGACCTAATGTTCATAGAGTTTTGAAATCTACTTCAATACATGAGATTACATATTTGATTATTGGGTTCTTATTGAACCATGAGATTATTCTAAAGTGGATTTTCATGAGATGAGCGAGATAATCTAAGGGGAGTAGTATTTACCATCGAGTTGGGTAAGTTACTATTGTTTCTTACCCCAAAACTACGTGCCACCATAGGTTAGGCTTGAGGCCGAGATGATTTTTGGGCCTAAGGCCAAGATATTATGCACGAGGCTGAGATAAGTGATCATTGAATTGAGGTTATAATCCCTGGCAAGATTACAACGATCCTCCCAAAGTGGGGTCTCTTCCTTAGAATAACAAAACATTGGACTCCATGTAGTTTGCATGGTTTATGTCGATTAAGAGAACCTCTCTTGATACAAGTTATCTTCCTATTAGTAATGTTGCAAATTATCTCCCTAAGACTAAAGTATTTTCCCTTGATATAAGTATTTTCTCTAAAACTATTAGATAAGTCATTTCCCTAAACTAGAGTACCTTTCCATTGAGATAGAATGATTTCCCTAAAGCTTGAAACAAGATATTTTCCTAGTGTGAATGAAATTCCTTCAAGTATGTTTTAAAGTTATATGATTTGGAATTCCAAGTACTTGAGTTCAAAAGAGTTATAAGTTCTTGAGTATTAAAGAAATTTTACACTCCATGAGATATATGCATGAGTTGAAAGTATTGTTTAAAGTTTCCTTTAGCATATGGGTAATGAGAATAAGAGGAGAGCACATATTTTAAAGCCAAAGTATAATGACTCATGTGATTTGTGTTACATGGTTCATTCTACATGATTTATGAGCTTTACATTTTAGACTTTTTCAAGCCATGTGAGTCATTCCTATTTGCATGCATGATTTGATTAAAGAGTATTGATATTTTTTATGTAAATGCATACACCCCCACATACTCAGTACATGTGTTGATCCATATATACATCTATGTGCTACATTATCTTATAATGTAGGTTCGGGTGCTCATCCCCATCCTCGTCAGTGATTTTTGAGTACCTTTGTCTACATCTCCCCAGTGGTGAGTCATCATGGTTTTAGGACTTATATTCAGACATTTCAGTATTTGAGTTTTTATATTATTACTTTGAGTTTAGTTTGAGTTAGTTGGGGACCTGTCCCAGTGGCTCTCGAATTCATGGAGTAGTAGAGGCTTTGCCAGACTAGTTATCATACTGTGATTGTATTGAGATTTCCAGTATTGTGGTCATTTGGACTGAGTATTATCTTCGTATTTATTTAAATTTGATATGTTAGTGCCAGTGTTTTGTATATGTCCTCTTTAATGTTCTGCCTTTATCTGTTGATCAGATAGGCAATAAACTACCAAGTCTTCTACATCCCTATTTATGATATTCCTGAGTAATACTTTTTCAAATGTCTATACTTCTTAGTTGTACAAGGGTGAATAAAATATCTAGAGCTATAAGCCTCTCATAATATCAACTAAATCTAGTCTCCAATCCGCAGAATAAAAATATGGATAATACATCTCAAAATATACCCTAAATCTAAGGTATACCGCCTAGAATCACCCCTCAAAACTCGATCAAAGATGCCACAACTTCTATTATTCTTAAACTAGCAACTTCTAATTTGCTCAAACGAGGTAAACCTAGCCTCAACACTAGTAAGGGTCATCCTGGAGTCCAAAATATCAAGTCAAACTATTAAGTTACCTGAAGACAGAATGTCCTAAGCCAATATCCTCTCTAAAACTGTAATGAAGGCCAAGCTACCTATACTCACTCCTTCCAGCTCAAAGTATTTATTACCATATTTACCTTGCTTAGATGTTAAAGAATAGTGATATTATAGTTATTTTGCAACTCAATTCATCTATGTTGTCTTAAATTAAGCCCCTCCTGGGTCATAATGTAGAAGACTACAATGGTTAGAATAGATCTCACAAATCATACAAGTAGTGGCTCAAAATCTTGAGAACAAATACAACCTCGGCAAACTCAAAATCATGTGCGGTCTAGTTGCGGTCATGGACCTTTAGTTGCCTCAATAATAATACATAACTCTACCCTAGTAGATTAGAAAACAACCTACACCAACACCAAAAGCATCACAATATACAGTAAATCCCTAGCCCTTAATAGGATGAGTCCAAATAGAAGATAAAGTTAGCAAGCCCTTAGGCTTTCGAAAACTTGACTCAGACTCTATGGACCACTAAAAAAACCTCCTTTATATTTAACTTCATTATTGACATTGTGGTAGTAGATAAATCATCAACAAACCGCCTATAATAACCTGCCAAACTAATAAAGCTACTAACCTCGGCCAGAGATATAGGTCTAGCTCAATAACAAATAGCCTCAATCCTTATTGGATCAACCATAGTCCCATCCTTAGACACCACTTGGACAAGGAATGTAATGGACTTGAGCCAAAACTTACACTTTGAAAATTTTACTTAAAGCTTATGATCTCTTAAAGTTTAGAGGACTATCTTTAAATGCAACTCATGCTCCACCCTACTCCTCAAATATAGAAGGTTATCACTAATAAAAATAGTCAAAAAGAGTTGATATAGGTCCAAAAAACTAGGTTCATCAAATCTATGAATGCGACTAGGGCATTGGTCAACCCAAAAGACATCACTAGGAACTCATAATGGCCATAGCTATTCTTGAAGGATGTCTTAAGGATGTCCTTAACCTGTATCTTGAATGGATGGTAACCAGACCTTAAGTCAATTATAAATAACATTATCTCTCCCTAAAGCTAGTCAAATAAGACATCAATACAAGTATAGGATAATTATTCTTTAGTGTCACCTTATTCAACTGCTTGTAGTTAATACACATTTGAATGAAACCATCTTTCTTCTTCACGAACAAGACCAGAGCATCCTAAGGTGATACCCTCAACCTATATTAAAACCCTACCCAAAAGATCATGAAGATGAGAATTTATCTCATTAAGCTCAGAAGTACCCATGCAATAAGGTGCCACCGAAATAGGTTAGGTTTCCTACTAAAGATCAATAATAAAGTCAATATTATGGTCAGGACAAAAATCGAGTAGATCAATAGGAAAAACATCAATAAAATCATTGATTATAGGAACAAAATCAAGAGAAGAACTCACACTAACATAAAAAATATAAGAAAGGTAGACTTATAACCCCTCAATATTAGTCTACTAGTCTGAACAAAAGAAATAATCCTTGCTAGAGCATAGCTAATAGAATCTTTTCATACAATTAGGGGTATGTAAGGCATGGCTAAGTTAAAGATCTTTGAAAAATAATCCATGACTGCATGATAAGGGGATAACTAGTTCATGCCTATAATTACATCAAAGTCCACTATATCTAATATAACAAGATCAGCTTGAATATCAAACTCTCAATTGGTCATAACAGATGATCCATAAACCTTATCTACTACTAAAGAATACCCATTGGAGTAGGTACATGTCATGGCATTGATAGAGATTCTCAACACAACTCTAACTGACATGCATAATAATCAGACACATATGATTAAGTAGATCCTGGATCAAGTAAATCAATATCTAGTTGATGGCATATTAAAATTATATTTATAATAATAACATCTAAAGGATCTACCTCTACCCAACCAAGTACAACATATAAATGAATGACCTTGGCCACCACCTGGTTGGGGTCCTGATCGACCACCTATCCCAAACTGTGGACTTCCTTGAGGAACTAATGGACCACCTTGTGACTTTACATGACACTTTTATCTAGGGCTAGCATTTTTGTAATTAGTTTTACACTCAATATTGCCATAATAATAGCCCCATATTAAGAACACTCTTTATGCTAATGGTTGATTAGCCTACAATCATAGCATGCCTCATACACTCTACCTGACCAAAAAGTCCAACTAATTAGGAATAACCGCCTTGACTAGAAAAACTTTAATAAGTGCACCTCGAAGACTAACCACTACAATAACAAGGATAATCACTATAGTTGTGTTGTCCCCTATACATAATTTAAAGTACGGTATGACTGGACCTACTAGGTTAACCCTAGTGATGGTAAGACTTATGTGGAGGGTACTTAATCTAAGAACCTCTTTCTCTAAATTGTTAGCCACTCCAATTCCCATTGAAACTACCCTGGTGATGTAGTCTCTTATTGTTCCCCCTTGGTCCTCACAATAATCTCCTACATAGTCTGGGCATTATTAGAAACCCTAACAAAAGACTTACCGGTTGCGACCAAAATATGTGTAGCCATAGAAAGAGGAAGTCACATTCTTCTAACAAAGTACCAATACCCCTCATACTCGATCGTTAAGATAGTAGTAGCATGTTTAGATACCATATAGAATTATGACTCGTAATATACAAAGGTCATAGAATCCTACTCTAATATCATGAACTAATCTCTCAGACGCTCTCAATAGCTATGAGGCATATGATTGTTACATAAAACCTCAATAAATTGAGTCCATGTTAAAATAGGAGAAATAACTGGTCTGGAATCAATATAACCTTTTCACCAGTGTCTTGCTACCAAGTTCAACTAAAAAGTAGTATATTCAACCCCACGAGTCTCACTAGGCATAAATTATTTTGCCTATCATCACAAGTAATTAAGAACTCAAATGCATCCTCATTTAAATACCTTGAAAAACTAGGTGGTGTTAATCTAAAAGATCTACGCAACATTTTTTGCTACTCAATAGAAATAGTTGGTAGCGAGGCTACTGTCTAAGAAACTACCAACTCTAGAGAGACCTCAACTAAGGGAGCAGAAACTACAGGTTGAGCCCCTACTTTTCTACTACTTTGATATGTTAACTAAGCATCATTAAAGAGTGCTCCACTAACTATTCCCAATAATTATACCACATCATCACTAAGCAATTAATAATAAATTAACCTTAATAGATCATGGGCTACCCCTTGGCCCACCAATGACTGGGGTAGCAGAATCTCTGGCATAGGTGCGATAAAAGGATATAGCAAAGGATTCTAATCACAACTCCTAGTTAGGCTTGCAGTTCTTGCCTAACCTTGAACCCTAGGTTGGCTACAGACTCTAAAAGAAACCTTAGCCATGGACTTGAGGTCCTCTCCTTCAATCATCGTAGCTCACATCATGAGCATCTAGAAAAGAGTAAAATAATATGAATTTTAGAAATCATTACTAACTCAATGCATGAATGAAATGAAGAAAGTAAAGATCTTCTTAGAATGTCTTATAGCCTTCTAAAGATATGAAACAAATATTATTGTTCAAATCTACGGACTCTACTAAATACTTACTCTTAAACCAACAATACCAGCGAACATATGCTATAATACCATATTGTCACAACTTAATTTTGTGAGTCATGATGGCACCTACTTTAACCCATCAATAGGTAAGTCAAATCATAGCCTAGGTAATGCACTAATTGATCAAAAGGTATATTAAATATAAAAATTAAGCATATAAGAGGATTGTAAATGATAAAGTATAAGCACAACAAGATATATAGATATAATAAAGGATAGAAAGAGAACAAAAGACTGTTCAATGACCTAGTAAGGTTTGTATAAGAGCCACTAAATCCTAAGGAATAAGAGTACTAATAGTATCTAATATACAGGTAATCTCAATAACTAAGACTAACCAAAATTAATCGAATGAGAGATAATCAACTCCAACTCTAAAAGCTCACCCTATCTCAAAATGCTAAGAATAAGTTTGACAAAATGGAAATGGCGACAGCGAATTTGCAAATCTACATCAAAAAAACATGTAGAAATATAGAATGGGAGCCTTAATGGGCACTTAGTAGGCATCATTGATCAATTGAGATAAGTCATAATAAAAAAAATAAGATATGAGAATGTAAACTAAGGTAGAGATAAAGAGAAAACTCAAATTAATGATTTGACTAACAAATAATAAATAATAAGGTAAATAAAGAAGAAGGAATACAAGCTAACTATAGTATAATTGGACCCCCAGAAAGCACAAATTAGTGAAAATAACCCAGTCGAGGCCCCATAATCATGATGGATACAATAAAGAGAACCACTGACAATAGTAATAATAATAAAGTACCCAAAAACCAAAACATAATCTAGGATTCCTTTTCGTACCATAACCACCATACTCAAAACGAATCCTTAACATCATAAATGAATGATAAATGTCTAACTCAATAGACAGTAATATCATGTTTACTAGGCTTAAACTAGGAATTTAGTATCATAAATGATTTATAAGTGTTCTACTTAAACTGGTATTTAAAGTAATTAAAACATAGCAAGTCAAGTAAAGAGGGAGAAAGGTGACTAAATCATCTTAATGCTCAAAATATATGTAAATCAATGAAATAACGCCTCCTCGGTCTAAAAGGACTTAATTAGGATATTTGATAAAAATAGGATCGACGGGGCCCGTTACTAACCTAAAAGTTCATACTATGACAATTTCTATCCAACACTTGACTAGGTTACAATGTTTTCCAAAAAGGTGTTAAATAATTCTATGTAAGTCATAAGGAAATAATTTAACTCGGGGGAAGGAGGAATGGGTCAATTCTACCTAAAATGCTTCTATAATCAATTACGTATTCTAGATTTTACTATACATGCAACCAATCCATAAGTTCCAACCCAAAACCTAAAATAAACCCATATTAATTCAATAATAAATCTCAATGATTGATGAAAGCAAGCCTAGCCTACCTTGACATGGATGAAGTTCGAGAAAGCACACCACATCAGAGCTTTTCTCTTTCGAGAAGCATCCTCGTTAAGCAATTCTATCAAAATAATAATCTATACATTAATATGATAATAACTATACAAATATTTCATATAAATGGTTCGAGTATAAAATCCATCTAAAAATCCCATGTGGATCCTATTTGTACAATCACAACACTAAAACCATTGAAATGTTCCTCTAAGCTCAAGGATTATCTATCCTTAAAAATGGATGAAATTTGAGCACAAAAGCTCCATCAAATCCGCCCACAAAGAATATAATTTATAATTAAATATTATTATTAACTAAGGCTTTAAAGATAACATACAGTAATTTAGAGGAGGAAATAATCCCAATGAATTTTCCAACACATTCCAAACACAAAATGACCAAACTCCATAATTTTTAATCTTCGTAGGGTTTTATAGAATTGGTACTTAAAATAAAGAGAGAAATTGGGATCCATAACATTAGATACTACCTAGGGTCCTTTATTATTTATTGCAAGGGCCCCATCATGAATGCGATACTGACTCGACATACCGTTTGTGAATATAGAGATGAGCTTATGATTTTCATAGCCAATGATCTTTGACTTGAAGAATGTATCCAAGGTAATTAAATTTATGATATTTATTTACCTTGAACTTTACAATAATAATCAAGGTAATCATGAATACAAAGGCCATTTTTGGTCATCACCAACTAAAGTTGTACCAATAGTTTTCAGCCAAGTGTAAAATATCCAATAGAACCCTCGAAATTTATTCAGAATCTCATGAAAGAAAACAAATTATGCTACGCAACAATATTAGATATTTTTGACTCAGCTGCGCCACTGAAATATTAATATGAGTTTATTTCGATGAAATGTGGGTCCACCACCCAATAGCTTTTATAACCAAAATCAACCCAATGGCTCAAAATGAGTCTAGTAGCCTTAAAACTAGAAGCAAAGTTTTCCAGACCTACAATTAATGTTTTGCATCTAAAAAAACTGTCAGAATTGGAATACAAGGCTATTAATCTAATGTTTTTAGTCTGATGACTAATGCTCAACAATGAAAACTTCAATCTAGTGAATTGGCTCTAAAAATCAAATAAACTATTTGGTAACCAAAATGCCAGCTCCAAAAAGTCATAAATGACTTAGGACAACTATGAGAAAGCTTTAAATAACAAAATAGTGTAAAAATGCAGAAAATGACTTGGAGGGTTATTATATTTATATTATTATTGAATTGGTTATTATCTTCATACTAATTTAGTTATGAGCATATACCCCTATTTCATTCATTCATATTCATAAGATTGGTACTAATAATAAAAAACAATTGTATAAAACACTTGGATGAGGGCTTTATCGGAAAGGTTGATTGAGAGACTTTGTAAAACCCTTGACTAAGGTTTTTTTATCAAGGTAGATTGACATTGTGAAAGTATATGGGTTGTGAATCCTCCATGGGTTCTATCCTAGAATATTTAGATTGGAAGATATATATGGGGTTATGCAATGGCCGCTATGAGATGGCTCAAATCATTATCATCGAACTATCATCCTATTTCATTGCATTACATAGCATTACGTTATTTATACTTCATTTTATGTGTTTGTGTTATGTGTTTAATTCTTCATAGTCATTTTACCTTGATGTTATACTTTTGTAGAAATGGTGTGAGCAACCATTTAGAAACTTTTCTATTTGCAAGTGGAAGTATGCATATAGCATTCTTTAAGCCTTTTATTTTTTCTTAGCCTAGTAGGCTTATGATACCTACATAGTACAAGTGGACTGTACTCATTCCTATTTTTTGCCTCTTTGGTGTAGATACTAGTATGAGTGCAACCTATGGTGGTTGAATTATGTTTTTAGAGACTAAGAGTACTGGTGAGCTCTAGTATTTGGGGCGTATTTAGGACTCTCTCGCTTCTCATCTTGTCTTTATTTTCTAATTGGAGATAAATTCATGTATTTTGGATTCCTATATCTCCAATAGTACTCTTACTTATGACACTAGATTATCGAGTTACTATTATATTATTTTAGTTTTGGATTATGTTCTATCTCTACATATATATATATATATATACATACATACACACACATGGCTTGACTTAATTGTAAAGTATCATTGTGGAATTCATTTATTTCTTTTTCAATAGTTGTATTTTTGTTGGTTGTTGGGATTACTTACCCAGGGTTGGCATGTGGTAAGTTCCATCATGAACTCAATTTGATGGTCATGAAAATATTTTAGGAGTATTATTATCAATGAAATAATGTATGTCCAAACAACCCAAGTCCCACAACTATTTTGCCACTATAGGTTTTGCGCAAGAGGCATGATTTTGGATAGATATGTTCATGGTTATATACCTTGTCTAGTCAAAACAACTCATCCATTCATGTGCATAAATTTTATGAAAATTTCTATTTGTATACTCATGGAATAATTTTATACAAGCTTTACCTATCATGATTTTCTACTTAGATTTCAGCTGTTTTATATTATTTTATTGTCTTTTCTATAACTTTTATTTAAATGTTATCTATTATTTTAAGCTACTTTCTATATATTTTCATGATTAGTATTTAATTTATAATATATATATATATATATGTGTGTGTGTGTGTGTGTGTGTCTTGCATACTAGTAGATTCTATTGATTAGACACCATACTAAACAAAATCTTCTTATGAGGTAGATTCAAGTAGCCAAGCTTAATGGTTTGTTGATTGACATTTGATACACCTACAATTTTGAATATTTTTAAACTCTTCTACCATCAAGGATATGAAGCTTAACTACAACTTTTTTCTTTGTTACTCTTATACTTTTGTTTCAACCAAGGTTACGTGACCCTGTCCTAATTGACTCTTATGATTAATATTAGAGGCTTTACTAGACAATAGTAATGAGCTTATTGAAATTCCTTTATTTCTTTCCAATTTTGTCTCAATAATGATTTTCTCTTTAAGGTTTATCTCATTATCATTTTTATACTTCCATTTTAGTTTCACTATTTATATTACTGTAGAGTTATGCTATGCACGGGGTCCTTTAGGACCACCACTGAGCAACTACTTATGGATACGGATTGAGATAATTTTTTCAATTTGAGGGCCTTTAAGCTTCATGCTAAATCTTTTTCATGATCTTTAAAACTTAAAGATAAATGCTTGACTTTAATACTTGTAGCTTGTAGTGAAATCTATGGTGTTTGATCTACAAGATCACTCTGGCTTCTTCGTAGATTTTTTGTGCTATTTCTGAATTATGAAAGACTCCTATTTATGGTTGTAAAATGGAGGATTTATTATGAGGAAAATCATCTTTTGCTAATTAGGTTTAAGTTACATGGTGACATTTGATTGTTCAAAGCATCTCACTTGTATACGTGATATATTTTCACAAGGATTTGATTTCACTAGGAATGTAGTATAATATTGATCAATGGCATGATCTTATTGTCAAATTTACTTGACTTGACATGCCACATCATTTGACACATTGCACTAACAATGAGATGTCATCTTCGATTTATCAGTGTGGACTCATAATTTATATTTAAATTTGATGGACTAGCCTAATAAAATTGGATTGTTAAGTAAATGCTATTTTTGGACATAAATAGTTAACTAATTATAAAAATCCATAATATTTATTTGGACTTATATATTGAATTTAATATAATTTGAATCATTTTAACGATTTTAAATATATTAAATTTATATGATTACAACATGTTTAAATTCTCTCTTGTTCTCTAGTATCTATGCAAATAAAGAAGTTGTTGTTGTCACTAATAATTAAACATTTTCAAAATTACAAATTATAATGACCCTCTAGATCATTTTCGATGTTTTTGTACCTTTCTACATTTTGAGCCTTCCTATAGCGTCCCTAAGTTATTTATATCTAGTTGGGACTTACTATTTAGTTACCAGGCTATTGGTTTGATTTTTATAGCCATTTTCCTATTTTGGTGATTTTGATTTTGAAAAAAATGGTCTAACACCAAACTTCAGGTAAATGGACTCAGATAGAAATTTCGATTGCTCAATTAGCTCCAAAATGTCAATTTTAGAAAAGGACTCTTGATCAAGTTCTCGGGTATTTTAATCTTTTTTTTAGATATTGGGTTGATTTTAGTGAAAAAGAAATATGTATGACCTTTGACAAAAAATTGTATGGTTATATTAAACCTGAAATGCCAAATTTAGGTAGGGTAACATAGTTTATTTCTATGCACGGGGTTCTAAATAAATCTCAAACACTTGACCAGAGTCCATTAGGACTTAGCAAAATTATCCTGTTCCAAGTTGCTAGTGCAGCCGCTTAATGTGTTAGATACAACTTAATGGATAGCCATTTTAGAAGCGAATTATCTTTAAAGTAACAACCACTTTACTGGCTAAGCACTTTACCCTATAGCTTCCCTAAGTCATTTATGACTTCTTAGAGCTGACAGATCAATTACCGGGTAGCTTTTTTGGTTTTAAAAGCCAATTCCCTATTTTGAAGTCTTCCCAAGTAAGAATTGCCTAAAGGGCAAAATATTCATCAAACTACCTCATAGGTCAAATCTAACAATTTGATCAGCTCCAAAAAATTGATTTTAGGCTAGGGGGATCTTTGGTTCAGGTCCCAAGGCTTCGAACTCATTCTATGCTATTGATGGAAATTTACACCATGCATTGAGTCTAAAACATTGAATTTGATAAGGTAGCATAGTTTGTTTGTGGTTATGGGATTTAAGATGAATACCAAGGGGTCGGTATATACTTGGAAAAATTCTAAGTCTTCAGTTGGTGCATCCTCTTAATCACCCCTAACTCTCTTAAGCGGTTAGTTGGTCAATTAAGCGACTAGGCTGCCAGTAGGTATACCGCTTAAGCGAGGCCCTTCTACTTAATCAAGCCCCTTCTACTTGAGTGAAGGCTACTTAAGCGGTGGTTGGTCTACTTAAACAAAAGGGTTAGGCTTGGGAAGGTACTATAAAAGCAGCACTTGGTCGTTAAAATGGTGACAGCTTAAGCAACCCAATTTCTGCTTAAGTGGTATTAGATGCCCCCTTTTGCCTGATTTTCTTCAATTTTTCACACAAGTTGAAGAGTTTAAAACACTAAAGAGTTAGGGAACTTTGGAGTAGCATTCATAGGTGGTTTTAGGGTGTTTGTGAGCTTAAATTACTTATTCCTTCATCGATTTCTTTGTAAGTTTTATTAATTTTATGGTTAAATTCTCCACTATTCCCCAAAATACCTAGATTATTGGTGGGTTAATTTTAGCACCATTTCAGATCACAATTCACCCCTTCCTTTAGGGTAAATAGTCCTTGAACATAAAGAGACGTGTTGATGATTTTAAAAGTGTGATTCCGCAAGTAGGCCACACATGAAATTTTTATGTAATTTTAGACGAGATTCATAAAAATACAATATGGGCACTGTTTTCTCGTACTTATTAGTAGATTATCACTTTGCTAGTGTGGCATCATGTGAAAGTTTCTCAAAAGGGTAAATCAGTGATTACTAGGCTTGCTTTGGCGTCAACATAGGCTAGGTTTACCTTTCATTTAGATTGGGCTTAATCATAGTATATTTATTATAATGTGCTTGATATTGGTTGAAAATTAGGTCTTGGGGGTATAATTTGGATTTTTTGGCCTGTTAAGGAACCATAAATTAGTTGCAATTGACTTAGTTGCTCATATTTTAAGTAGAGTTTCTATCTTAGGACAAATTTTGTGTATTAGAAGTGGGTCCCTCAAGCCCTCCATAGGCCAATACTCTTATTATAGGGAATGATAAGGCTAGATATATGATCTTTATGCTAGATTGGTACTTGGGAGTTGATGTTTGTTCTAGTTAAAGTCCAATGATTTATGATACTGAGTTTCAATTCAATTTTGGCAATTGATTATATTGAGTTCTTGTTCAAGTTCGACAATTGACAATATTGAATTCCGATTCAAGTTTGATAATTAATGATATGAGTTCCAGTTCAAGTCTAGCAAATGATGAGGATATGAGTTTTATTTTGAGTCTACCATTGAGTAGTTATTTATGATATGTTTATGATATGAAAGGTTTCATGGTTATGATTTGAGATATGGTTACTTAGCATGATTTTTAATATTTTTTCTCTTAATGGCACCCTCTGGGCTTTTGGGGCGTCATGTTGGGTTGTTTACTTTTTACCACTTACTGTCTTATTAAGGGCAATTTTGTAGCAACAATTATGTTTTTTTCATATCATTATTATTTTGGTTATTTATTTACAGTATTTGGAGCGTTAATCTAGCTTAGCCCTCTTACCTTGACATTTCTTAGTTATCTTAGATGGTTATTATAATCATAACCTTGATTTAGCTTAATTTTCTTGGATGTTTATTATAATTATTTTCTGATTTAGCTTAGTCGGCTGATGATTCCTACCGAGTACTCATGCCTTTGGTAATCATACTACACTTTTATACCTTTTTGGTAAAGATTTGAGTACTAGTGGCCATCATTTATGCCACAATGCTGATTAGAGTTTGAAGGCAGTGTGAGCTCTCGGAGCTGGAGTTACCCTTTTCTCCTTCATCAACCTTTCTTTAGTCTTTCTTTATTTGAGACTGATGAATATTTTACTATGATAGTACTCGTACTTTTTTGGGTTAGTGGTTCTTTTACCAACACTACTAAGTTGTGGGATTATTTTTATAATTTTTATATCTTTTGTACCATTATTACTCATTGATTTATTATTGTAAGTCTTTTCTTGCATAATTTCGGTCTCTAAGTCATTTTCACCAAATTATCACATTGCTTCTAGCTTTGTGTTAAGTTTTTGCTTGCGTACTACTGGGATAAAGTAGGTTCTATCATTACTCATAAATTGGGTCATGACAAATTGGTATTAGAGTGCTAGGTTCATTGGTATTGTTCGTACAAAAGCAAGTGTCTAGTAGACTCCGGTAGATTGGAATGATGACATTTGTTTCTTATCTATGAGAGGATATAGGACGTTCTTAGAAGATCTTCACTTCCTTCACTTTTTTTATGCTAAGGACATGAGTTTGTTTCTAAAAATTCCTTTAATTTCACTCTTTCCTAGATGGCTACAACGCGTGCTACCACTACATGAGATGAGGACCTTGAGCTAATAACTAAGGATCTTATCCAAGTTAGTGGGTGACCTAGAGGTCGATAACAACTGAAAGATATTATCCTTGATAGAGACCATGGCAGGGAGCCTTCACCAGACTCTATTCTCACATATTCACTCGAGATTCTTCGACCTCATCTAGTTTTATAATAGAGACCATCATAAACTCTATCGGGGTTTATTTCTCCATTATTTCTCAAAGATGCATTGGTTCAGCTCATTTATGGTGCACCTTTTGATATGCACAGTCTATGGATCAAAGTGGTATTGAGGTAGGGGCACAGCCTGTAGCTGAAGCTCTAGAGATATGGTCCCTCATATACTGATGGTCGTTCATCGAATAGTTCCCCATCCTTCGATGTCTATTGAGGAGCAAATGATGTTGAGTATATTCTTGCGATTGACTCGACCTAGGTTTTCTAGCATACCGAGGAAGGATTCTTATGAGTTCTTGGCTGCTTGGGAGGATAGGCTCCATAATTTAGCGCTGGTTGAGACTCATGTTATGTTACACTATTTTTAATTTGGATTTAGTAGCTTGCACTGGTGGAGAGGTCCTCTTGGTTCCAGGCCATCTAGATATCATGTCTTGACATAGACTCAGTTCTCTGAGGTCTTCTTAGAGTAGTATATGTCTCATAGTCGTAGAGATATTTTGAGGGATAAGTTCTCAAGATTGTAGAAGGGCTTCATAATAATTGTGGAATATGACGCTCGATTTAATGAGTTTTCTTGCATCCTGAGTATGAGCGAATTTGGTGCTTTGAGCGAGGCTTGAGGCTTCCCCTTTGTATAGATACAAAGAGTTTGGTTGTTGTTGCTACATCATTCAATGAAGTTTCTAATCATGCCTAAGTTGTGGAGGAGATTCAATATGAGGCCCAAAGGGCCAACTATTTGTGACCACGATATCAGGGTAGCTTCAGTGAGAGTAGTAGTGGTTGATGATTTAGAGGCATTAATTCTTAGGGTAGGTACGCATTACGTCAACCTTATCAGAATTAGTGTCAGTCTAGTAGGCCCATTTATGCTACTATTAAAATTATCGATGGAGTCCGGTCTATTTATAGTAATCAACCTTGCCAAAGTAACTTTTGTTATTTATTTGTATGATAACAGTTTAATTACCGTCTCCATAGATATTAAAACCCATCCCTATAGATCTTTGGCGAAGGTTATCACAACTGCTAAAACTGATTACGTTACAACAGCTCTAATGTGAAAATTATATACAAAGGTTACTTAATCCATCACCATGTTGGAATTTGTTGATATGGTTTTTGTTCCAAAAATATTGTGACAGTTAATCTTCTATAGAGATGGCTACCGGCCGTCCCTATAAAATATTTTATAATGGTTATAACGATGCTATTTCAACATTTGTTTCTTAATATTAGTGACAATAAATAACTATTACGACAATTATTTTGCTCTAAAGTAACGGTGTCGACCGTTACATGATAGCTATGGTGACGGTTCTTTAGATGGTGATGTGACAACTCTTTGTAGGCTATTGCAATAGCTTTTTTATGGGCTACAACAATGGTTATCTATAGGCAATTGTAATACTCATTTATAAGCTACTATAATGGTTATTTATAGGTTGTTGTAACAATTATTTATAAGCAATTAAAACATTTATTTATAGGCTATTGGGACAGTTATTTGGAGGTTATTTCAATAGTTATTATTAGACTATCAAATAATACAATATTGTGTTATTGCACTAATTTTATAAAGCATAACATAAAATGTATATACCTAAATTGATCAAGAGTATGCACTATTAATTCTCAAAATCACTGTAATACCCTGTATTTCTTAAGCATAACTTAACTCTTAGTTCATGATTTATCCAATATAAAATTTTTGTAACGCTTAGTATTTTTCACTTTAGAGACTGCAATTGCGTAGGAAATTAAATTAGCTTTCTAACGATACAAAATTTTTCTAAATCCGATACCGGGTAAAAATTTATGGATATTTTAAGTTTCAGTCATTAAACACTGTAATTCAGGCTAGTAGCGCATCGCAGAGTAAGCCAAAATGGCAATTTTCAGTTTCCAGTGAGGTACCTTAATACTAGCGCATCGTGCCAAATCTTATTTTCACATTTGTCAATTTCCAGTTAGCCAATGTGATTGTACCACGTCGCACCAAGATTACAGGTCCCATCCAGTCTGACAATGCGATTTCACCACATCACAACACCAAACACATTCCCAGTTGTCATTTTCCAATCGCTTGGCGCAATAGCGAAGCATTGAGCCAGGGTCTAAAATTGGGATTTTCAATACAAATTTTTAAGTCGTTCTCAGGGGTAAATATGTATATTTCCATGGCCCTTATAAGTCTAAACACGAAATTAACCCCTAAATAACCCATTATCTTACTATTTATTCCCTTTATTCAAAGAATAAGTCATTCTCTCTCAAAAAGGGGCTAAACCTTATCTTCAAGAAACAAGAGTAAAAATCAAGAGTCACTCCAAGAACATCTAGAAACTCACAAATTGAGGTATGTTAGGTGTTCATCTATGGGTTCCT
>NW_025893529.1:150419-233636 GCF_002878395.1 Capsicum annuum
AGGAACCCATAGATGAACACCTAACATACCTCAATTTGTGAGTTTCTTGATGTTCTTGGAGAGACATCTTGATTTTTTCTCTTGTTTCTTGAAGATAAGGTTTAGCCCCTTTTTGAGAGAGAATGACTTATTCTTTGAATAAAGGGAATAAATAGTAAGATAATGGGTTATTTAGGGGTTAATTTTGTGTTTAGACTTATAAGGGCCATGGAAAAATACCCATTTACCCCTGAGAACGACTTAAAAATTTGTATTGAAAAACCCGATTTTAGACCCTGGCTCAATGCTTCACTATTGCGCCAAGCCACTGGAAAATGACAACTAGGAATGTGTTTGGTGGTGTGACGTGGTGAAATCGCATTGTCAGACTGGATGGGACCTGTAATCTTGGTGCGACGTGGTACAATCACGTTGGCTAACTGGAAATTGACAAATGTGAAAATAAGATTTGGCACGATGCGCCGGTATTAAGGTACCTCACTGGAAACTGAAAATTGCCATTTTGGCTTACTCTGCGATGCGCTACTAGCCTGAATTACGGTGTTTAATGACTGAAACATAAAATATCCATAAATTTTTACCCGGTATCGGATTTAGAAAAATTTTGTATCGTTGGAAAGCTAATTTAATTTCCTACGCAATTGCAGTCACTAAACTGAAAAATACTAAGCGTTTCAAAAATTTTATATTGGATAAATCATGAACTAAGAGTTAAGTTATGCTTAAGAAATACAGGGTATTACAGTGATTTTGAGAATTAATAGTACATACTCTTGATCAATTTATGTATATACATTTTATGTTATGCTTTATAAAATTAGTGCAATAACACAATCTTGTATTATTTGATAGTCTAATAATAACTATTGAAATAACCTACAAATAACTGTCCCAATAGCCTATAAATAAATGTTATAATTGCTTATAAATAATTGTTACAACAACCTATAAATAACCATTATAGTAGCTTATAACTGAGTATTATTTCCTATAGATAACCATTGTTGTAGCCCATAAAACAGCTATTGCAATAGCCTACAAAGAGTTGTCACATCACCATCTAAAGAACCATCACCATAGCTATCATGTAACGGTCAACACCATTACTTTAGAGCAAAATAATTGTCGTAATAGTTATTTATTGTCACTAATGTTAAGAAACAAATGTTGAAATAGCATCGTTATAACCATTGTAAAATATTTTATAGGGACGGGCGGTAGCCATCTCTATAGAAGATCAACTGTCGCAATATTTTTGGAACAAAAACCATATCAACAAATTCCAACATGGTGATGGATTAAGTAACCTTTGTATATAATTTTCACATTAGAGTTGTTGTAATGTGATCAGTTTTAGCAGTTGTGATAACCTTCGCCAAAGATCTATAGGGATGGGTTTTAATATCTATGGAGACGGTAATTAAACTGTTGTCATACAAATAAATTCCAAAAGTTACTTTGTCAAGGTTGATTACTATAAATAGACCGGACTCCATCGATAATTTTAATAGTGGCATAAATGGGCCTACTAGACTGACACTGATTCTGATAAGGTTGACGTAATGGGTACCAACCCTATGAATTAATGCCTCTAAATCATCAACCACTACTACTCTTACTGAAGCTACCCTGATATCGTGGTCACAAATAGTTGGCCCTTTGGGCCTCATATTGAATCTCCTCCACAACTTAGGCATGATTAGAAACTTCATTAAATGATGTACCAACAACAACCAAACTCTTTTTATCTATACAAAGGGGAAGCCTCAATCCTCGCTCAAAGCACCAAATTCGCTCATACTCAGGCTGCAAGAAAACTCATTAAATCGAGCCTCATATTCCACAATTATTATGAAGCCCTTCTACAATCTTGAGAACTTATCCCTCAAAATATCTATACGACTATGAGACATATACTACTCCAAGAAGACCTCAGAGAACTGAGTCTATGTCAAGACATGATATCTAGTTGGCCTGGAACCAAGAGGACCTCTCCACCAGTGCAAGCTACTAAATCCAAATTAAAAATAGTATAACATAACATGAGTCTCAACCAGCGCTAAATTATGAAGCCTATCCTCTTAAGCAGCCAAGAACTCATAAGAATCCTTCCTCGGTGCGCTAGAAAACCTAGGTCGAGTCAATCGCAAGAATATACTCAACATCATTTGCTCCTCAATAGATATCGAAGGATGGGAAACTATTCAATGAACGACCATTAGTATATGAGGGACCATATCTCTAGAGCTTCAGCTACAGGCTGTACCCCTACCTCAATACCACTTTGATCCATAGACTGTGCACATCAAAAGGTGCACCATAAATAAGCTGAACCAATGCATCTTTGAGAAATAATGGAGAAATAAACCCCGATAGAGCTTTTAATGGTCTCTATCATAAAACTAGATGAGGTCGAAGAATCTTGAGTGAATATATGAGAATACGGTCTGGTGAAGGCTCCCTGCCATGGTCTCTATCAAGGATAATATCTTTCAGTTGTTATCGACCTCTAGGTCACCCACTAACTTGGATAAGATCCTTAGTTATTAGCTCAAGGTCCTCATCTTATGTAGTGGTAGCACGCGTTGTAGCCATCTGGGAAAGAGTGAAATTAAAGGAATTTTTAGAAACAAACTCATGTCCTTAGCATAAAAAGAGTGAAGGAAGTGAAGATCTCCTAAGAACGTCCTATAACCTCTCATAGATAAGAAACAAATGTCATTATTCCAATCTACCAGATTCTACTAGACACTTGCTTTTGTACCAACAATACCAATGAACCTAGCACTCTAATACCAATTTGTCATGACCCAATTTATGAGTAATGATAGCACCTACTTTATCCCAGTAGTACGCAAGCAAAAACTTAACACAAAGCTAGAAGCAATGTGATAATTTGGTGAAAATGACATAGAGACCGAAATTATGCAAGAAAAGACTTACAATAATAAATCAACGAGTAATAATGGTACAAAAGATATAAAAATTATAAAAATAACATCCCACAACTTAGTAGTGTTGGTAAAAGAACCACTAACCCAAAAAAGTATGAGTACTATCATAGTAAAATATTCATCAGTCTTAAATAAAGAAAGGTCGATGAAGGAGAAAAGGGCAACTCCAGCTCCGAGAGCTCACACTGCCTCCAAACTCTAATCAGCATTGTGGCATAAATGATGGCCACTATTACTCAAATCTTTACCAAAAAGGTATAAAAGTGTAGTATGATTACCAAAGGAATGAGTACTCGGTAGGAATCATCAGCCGACTAAGCTAAATCAGAAAATAATTGTAATAAACATCTAAGAAAATTAAGCTAAATCAAGGTTATGATTATAATAACCATCTAAGATAACTAAGAAATGTCAAGGTAAGAGGGCTAAGCTAGATTAACGCTCCAAATACTGTAAATAAATAACCAAAATAATAATGATATGAAAAAAACATAATTGTTGCTACAAAACTGCCCTTAATAAGACAGTAAGTGGTAAAAAGTAAACAACCGAACACGACACCCCAAAAGCCCAGAGGGTGCCATCAAGAGAAAAAATATTAAAAATTATGCTAAGTAACCATATCTCAAATCATAACCATGAAACCTTTCATATCATAAACATACCATAAATAACTACTCAATGGTAGACTCAAAATAAAACTCATATACTCATCATTTGCTAGACTTGAACTGGAACTCATGTCATTAATTATCAAACTTGAATCGGAACTCAATATTGTCAATTGTCGAACTTGAACAAGAACTCAATATAATCAATTGCCAAAATTGAATTGAAACTCAGTATCATAAATCATTGGACTTTAACCAGAACAACATCAACTCCCAAGTACCAATCTAGCATAAAGATCATATATCTAGCCTTATCATTCCCTATAATAGGAGTATTGGCCTATGGAGGGCTTGAGGGGCCCACTTCTAATCCACAAAATTTGTCCTAAGATAGAAACTCTACTTAAAATATGAGCAACTAAGTGAATTACAACTAATTTATGGTTCCTTAACAGGCCAAAAAATCCAAATTATACCTCCAAGACCTAATTTTCAACCAATATCAAGCACATTATAATAAATATACTATGATTAAGCCCAATCTAAATGAAGGGTAAACCTAGCTATGTTGACACCAAAGCAAGCCTAGTAATCACTGATTTCCCCTTTTGAGAAACTTTCACATGATGCCACACTAGCAAAGTGATAATCTACTAATAAGTACGAGAATAATAGTGCCCATATTGTATTTTTATGAATCTGGTCTAAAATTACATAAAAATTTCATGTGTGGCCTACTTGCGGAATCACACTTTTAAAATCATCAACACGTCTATTTATGTTCAAGGACTATTTACCCTAAAGGAAGGGGTGAATTCTGATCTGAAATGGTGCTAAAATTAACCCACCAATAATCTAGGTATTTTGGGGAATAGTGGAGAATTTAAGCATAAAATTAATAAAACTTACAAAGAAATCGATGAAGGAATGAGTAATTTAAGCTCACAAACACCCTAAAACCACCTATGAATGCTACTCCAAAGTTCCCTAACTCTTTAGTGTTTTAAACTCTTCAACTTGTGTGAAAAATTGAAGAAAATCTGGCAAAAGGGGGCATCTAATACCACTTAAGCAGAAATTGGGTTGCTTAAGCTGTCACCATTTTAACGACCAAGTGCTGCTTTTATGGTACCTTCTCAAGCCTAACCCTTTTGTTTAAGTAGACCAACCACCGCTTAAGTAGCCTTCACTCAAGTAGAAGGGCCTCGCTTAAGGGTATACCTACTGGCAGCCTAGTCGCTTAAGTGACCAACTAACCGCTTAAGAGAGTTAGGGGTGATTAAGAGAATGCACCAACTGAAGACTTAGAATTTTTCCAAGTATATACCGACCCCTTGGGATTCATCTTAAATCTCATAACCACAAACAAACTATGCTACCTATCAAATTCAATATTTTAGACTCAATGCATGGTGTAAATTTCCATCCAAGGTTGTTTTTTTGAAAAATGGGTCTACACCCAAATGCAATTTCCATTAATTTTGGTCAATAGCATAGAATGCGTTTGAAGCCTTGGGACCTGAACCAAAGATCCCCCTAGCCTAAAATCAATTTTTTGGAGCTGATCAAATTGTTAGATTTAACCTATGAGGTAGTTTGATGAATATTTTGCCCTTTAGGCAATTCTTACTTGTGAAGACTTCAAAATAGGGAATTGGCTTTTAAAACCAATCAAACTACCCGGTAATTTATTGTCAGCTCTAAGAAGTCATAATTGACTTACGGAAGCTATAGGGTAAAGTGCTTAGCCAGTAAAGTGGTTGCTGCTTTAAAGATATTTCGCTTCTAAAATGGCTATCCATTAAGTTGTATCTAACACATTAAGCAGCTGCTCTAGCAACTTGGAACAGGATAATTTTGCTAAGTCCAAATGGACTCTGGTCAGGTGTTTGAGATTTATTTAGAACCCCGTGCATAGAAATAAACTATGTTACCCTACCTAAATTTGGCATTCAGGTTTAATACAACCATACAAATTTTTGTCAAAGGTCATACATATTTTTTTTCACTAAAATCAACCCAATAGCTAAAAAAAAGATTAACATACCCGAGAACTTGATCAAGAGTCCTTTCCTAAAATTGACATTTTGGAGCTAATTGAACAATCAAAATTTCTATCTGAGTCCATTTACCTGAAGTTTGATGTTAGACCATTTTTTTCAAAATCAAAATCACCAAAATAGGAAAATGGCTATAAAAATCAAACCAACAGCCTGGTAACTGAACAGTAAGTCCCAACTAGATATAAATGACTTAGGGATGCTATAGGAAGGCTCAAAATGTAGAAAGGTACAAAAACATAGAAAATGATCTAGAGGGTCATTATAATTTGTAATTTTGAAAATGTTTGATTATTAGTGACAACAACTTCTTTATTTGCATAGATACTAGAGAACAAGAGAGAATTTAAACATGTTGTAATCATGTAAATTTAATATATTTAAAATCGTTAAATGATTCAAATTATATTAAATTCAATATAGAAGTCCAAATAAATATTATGGATTTTTATAATTAGTTAACTGTTTATGTCTAAAAATAGCATTTACTTAACAATCCAATTTTATTAGGCTAGTCCATCAAATTTAAATACAAATTATGAGTCCACACTGATAAATCGAAGATGACATCTCATTGTTAGTGCAATGTGTCAAATGATGTGGCATGTCAAGTCAAGTAAATTTAAAAATAAGATCATGCCATTGATCAATATTATACTACATTCCTAGTGAAATCAAATCCTTGTGAAAATATATCACGTATACAAGTGAGATGCTTTGAACAATCAAATATCACCATGTAACTTAAACCTAATTAGCAAACGAAGATTTTCCTCATAATAAATCCTCCATTTTACAACCATAAATAGGAGTCTTTCATAATTTAGAAATAGCACAAAAAATCTACGAAGAAGCCAGAGTGATCTTGTGGATCAAACACCATAGATTTCACTACAAGCTACAAGTATTAAAGTCAAGCATTTATCTATAAGTTTTAAAGATCATGAAAAAGATTTAGGATGAAGCTTAAAGGCCCTCAAATTGAAAAAATTATCTCAACCCGTATCCATAAGTAGTTGCTCAGTGGTGGTCCTAAAGGACCCCGTGCATAGCATAACTCTACAGTAATAGAAATAGTGAAACTAAAATGGAAGTATAAAAATGATAATGAGCTAAACCTTAAAGATAAAATCATTATTGAGACAAAATTGGAAAGAAATAAAGGAATTTCAATAAGCTCATTACTATTGTCTAGTAAAGCCTCTAATATTAATCATAAGAGTCAATTAGGAAAGGGTCCCGTAAACTTGGTTGAAACAAAAGTATAAGAGTAATAAAGAAGAAAGTTGTAGTTAAGCTTCATATCCTTGATGGTAGAAGAGTTTAAAAATATTCAAAATTGTAGGTGTATCAAATGTCAATCAACAAACCATTAAGCTTGGCTACTTGAATCTACCTCATAAGAAGATTTTTTTTAGTATGGTGTCTAATCAATAGAATCTACTAGTATGCAAGACACACACACACACACACACACACACATATATATATATATTATAAATTAAATACTAATCATGAAAATATATAGAAATTAGCTTAAAATAATAGATAACATTTAAATAAAAGTTATAGAAAAGACAATAAAATAATATAAAACAACTGAAATCTAAGTAGAAAATCATGATAGGTAAAGCTTGTATAAAATTATTCCATGAGTATACAAATAGAAATTTTCATAAAATCTATGCACATGAATGGATGAGTTGTTTTGGCTAGACAAGGTATATAACCATGAACATATCTATCCAAAATCATGCCTCTTGCGCAAAACCTATAGTGGAAAAATAGTTGTGGGACTTGGGTTGTTTGGACATACATTATTTCGTTGATAATAATGCTCCTAAAATATTTTCATGACCATAAAATTGAGTTCATGATGGAACCTACCACATGCCAACCCTGGGTAAGTAATCCCAACAACCAACAAAAATACAACTATTGAAAAAGAAATAAATGAATTCCACAATGATACTTTACAATTAAGTCAAGCCATGTGTGTGTATGTAGGTATATATATATATATATGTAGAGATATAACATAATCCAAAACTAAAATAATATAATAGTAACTCGATAATCTAGTGTCATAAGTAAGAGTACTAATGGAGATATAGGAATCCAAAATACATGAATTTATCTCCAATTAGAAAATAAAGACAAGATGAGAAAAGAGAGAGTCCTAAATACGCCCCAAATACTAGAGCTCACCAGTACTCTTAGTCTCTAAAAACATAATACAACTACCATAGGTTGCACTCATACTAGTATCTACACCAAAGAGGCAAAAAATAGGAATGAGTACTATCCACTTGTACTATGTAGGTATCATAAGCCTACTAGGCTAAGAAAAAATTAAAGGCTTAAAGAATGCTATATGCATACTTCCACTTGCAAATAGAAAAGTTTCTAAATGGTTGCTCACACCATTTCTACAAAAGTATAACATCGAGGTAAAATGACTATGAAGAATTAAACACATAACACAAACACATAAAATGAAGTATAAATAACGTAATGCTATGTAATGCAATGAAATAGGATGATAGTTCGATGCTAATGATTTGAGCCATCTCATAGCAGCCATTGCATAACCCCATATATATCTTCAAATCTAAATATTCTAGGATAGAACCCATGGAGGATTCACAACCCATATACTTTCACAATGTCAATCTACCTTGATAAAAAAACCTTAGTCAAGGGTTTTACAAAGTGTCTGAATCAACCTTTCCGATAAAGCCCTCATCCAAGTGTTTTATACAATTGTTTTTTATTATTAGTACCAATCTTATGAATATGAATGAATGAAATAGGGTTATATGCTCATAACTAAATTAGTATGAAGATAATAACCAATTCAATAATAATATAAATATAATAACCCTCCAAGTCATTTTCTGCATTTTTACACTATTTTGTTATTTAAAGCTTTCTCATAGTTGTCCTAAGTCATTTATGACTTTTTGGAGCTGGCATTTTGGTTACCAAATAGTTTATTTGATTTTTAGAGCCAATTCACTAGATTGAAGTTTTCATTGTTGAGCATTAGTCATCAGACGAAAAACATTAGATTAATAGCCTTGTATTCCAATTCTGACAGTTTTTTTAGATCCAAAACATTAATTGTAGGTCTGGAAAACTTTGCTTCTAGTTTTAAGGCTACTGGACTCATTTTGAGCCATTGGGTTGATTTTGGTTATAAAAGCTATTCGGTGGTGGAACCACATTTCATCGAAATAAACTCATATTAATATTTCAATGGCACAGCTGAGTCAAAAATATCTAATATTGTTGCGTAGCATAATTTGTTTTCTTTCATGAGATTCTGAATAAATTTCAAGGGTTCTATTGGATATTTTACACTTGGCTAAAAACTATTGGTACAACTTTAGTTGGTGCTGACCAAAAATGGCCTTCGTATTCATGATTACCTTGATTATTATTGTAAATTTCAAGGTAAATAAATATCATAAATTTAATTACCTTGGATACATTCTTCAATTCAAAGATCATTGGCTATGAAAATTATAAGCTCATCTCTGTATTCACAAACGGTATGTCGAGTCAGTATCGCATTCATGATGGGGCCCTTGCAATAAATAATAAAGGACCCTAGGTAGTATCTAATGTTATGGATCCCTATTTCTCTCTTTATTTTAAGTACCAAGTCTATAAAACCCTACGAAGATTAAAAATTATGGAGTTTGGTCGTTTTGTGTTTGGAATGTGTTGGAAAATTCATTGGGATTATTTCCTCCTCTAAATTACTGTATGTTATCTTTAAAGCCTTAGTTAATAATAATATTTAATTATAAATTATATTCTTTGTGGGCGGATTTGATGGAGCTTTTGTGCTCAAATTTCACCCATTTTTAAGGATAGATAATCCTTGAGCTTAGAGGAACATTTCAATGGTTTTAATGTTGTGATTGTACAAATAGGATCCACATGGGATTTTTAGATGGATTTTATACTCGAACCATTTATATGAAATATTTGCATAGTTATTATCGTATTAATTTATAGATTATTATTTTGATAGAATTGCTTAACGAGGATGCTTCTCGAAAGAGAAAAGCTCCGATGTGGTGTGCTTTCTCAAACTTCATCTATGTCAAGGTAGGCTAGGCTTGCTTTCATCAATCATTGAGATTTATTATTGAATTAATATGGGTTTATTTTAGGTTTTGGGTTGGAACTTATGGATTGGTTGTATGTATAGTAAAATTTAGAATAAGTAACTGATTATAGAAGCATTTTAGGTAGAATTGACCCATTCCTCCTTCCCCCGAGTTAAATTATTTCCTTATGACTTACATAGAATTATTTAACACCTTTTTGGACAACATTGTAACCTAGTCAAGTGTTGGATAGAAATTGTCATCGTATGAAATTTTAGGTTAGTAACGGGCCCCGTCGATCCTATTTTTATCAAATATCCTAATTAAGTCCTTTTAGACCGAGGAGGCGTTATTTCATTGATTTACATATATTTTGAGCATTAAGATGATTTAGTCATCTTTCTCCCTCTTTACTTGACTTGCTATGTTTTAATTACTTAAAATACCAATTTAAGTAGAACACTTATAAATCATTTATGATACTAAATTCCTAGTTTAAGCCTAGTAAACATGATATTACTGTCTATTGGGCTAGACATTTATCATTCATTTATGATGTCAAGGATTCATTTTGAGTATGGTGGTTATGGTACGAAAAGGAATCCTAGATTATGTTTTGGTTGTTGGGTACTTTATTATTATTACTATTGTCAGTGGTTCTCTTTATTGTATCCATCACGATTATGGGGGCTCGACTGGGTTATTTTTTTTAATTTGTGCTTTCTGGGGGTCCAATTATACTATAGTTAGCTTGTATTCCTTCTTCTTTATTTACCTTATTATTTATTATTTGTTAGTCAAAGCATTAATTTGAGTTTTCTCTTTATCCCAACCTTAGTTTACATTCTCATATCTTATTTTTTTTATTATGACTTATCTCAATTGATCAATGATGCCTACTAAGTGCCCATTAAGGCTCTCATTCTATATTTCTACATATTTTTTTGATGTAGATTTGCAAACTCGCTATCGCCATTTCCATTTTGTCAAACTTATTCTTAGCATTTTGAGATAGGGTGAGCTTTTAGAGTTGGAGTTGATTATCTCTCATTCGATTAATTTTGGTTGGTCTTATTTATTGAGATTACCTATATATTAGATACTATTAGTACTCTTGTTCCTTAGGATTTAGTGGCTCTTATACAAACCTTACTAGGTCATTGAAAAGTCTTTTGTTCTCTTTCTATCCTTTATTATATCTATATATCTTGTTGTGCCTATACTTTATCATTTACAATCCTCTTATATGCTTAATTTTTATATTTAATATACCTTTTGATCAATTAGTGCATTACCTAGGCTATGATTTGACTTACCTATTAATGGGTTAAAGTAGGTGCCATCATGACTCACAAAATTAAGTTGTGACAATATGGTATTATAGCATATGTTCACTATTATTGTTGGTTTAAGAGTAAGTATTTAGTAGAGTTCGTAGATTGGAACAATAATATTTGTTTCATATCTTTAGAAGGATATAAGACATTCTAAGAAGATCTTTACTTTCTTAATTTCATTCATGCATTGAGTTAGTAATGATTTCTAAAATTCATATTATTTTACTCTTTTTTAGATGCTCATGATGTGAGCTACGATGATTGAAGGAGAGGAGCTCAAGTCCATGGCTAAGGTTTCTTTTAGTGTCTGTAGCCAACCTAGGGTTCAAGGTCAGGCAAGAACTGCAAGCCTAACTGGGAGTTGTGATTAGAATCCTTTGCTATATCCTTTTATCGCACCCATGCCAGAGATTCTGCTACCCCAGTCATTGGTGGGCCAAGGGGTAGCCCATGATCTATTAAGGTTAATTTATTCTTTATTGCTTAGTGATGACGTGGTATAATTATTGGGAATAGTTAGTGGAGCACTCTTTAATGATGCTTAGTTAACATATCAAAGTGGTAGAAAAGTAGGGGCTCAACCTGTAGTTTCTGCTCCCTTAGTTGAGGTCCCTCTAGAGTTGGTAGTTTCTTAGACAGTAGGCTCGCTACCAACTATTTCTATTGAGTAGTAAAAAATGTTACGTAGATCTTTTAGATTAACACCACCTAGTTTTTCAAGGTATATAAATGAGGTTGCATTTGAGTTCTTAATTACTTGTGAGGATACGCAAAATAATTTATGCCTAGTGAGACTCGTGGGGTTGAATATACTACTTTTTTGTTGAACTTGGTAGCAAGACACTGGTGAAGAGGTTATATTGATTCCAGACCAGTTATTTCTCCTATTTTAACATAGACTCAATTTATTGAGGTTTTATGTAACAATCATATGCCTCATAGCTATTGAGAGCGTCTGAGAGATTAGTTCATGATATTAGAGAAGGATTCTATAACCTTTGTATATTACGAGTCATAATTCTATATGGTGTCTAGACATGCTACTACTATCTTAATGATCGAGTATGAGGGGTATTGGTACTTTGTTAGAAGAATGTGACTTCCTCTTTCTATGGCTACACATATTTTAGTCGCAATCGGTAAGTCTTTTGTTAGGGTTTCTAATAATGCCCAGACTATGTAGGAGATTATTGTGAGGACCAAGGAGGAACAATAAGATACTACATCACCAGGGTAGTTTCAATGGGAATCGGAGTGGCTAACAATTTAGAGAAAGAGGTTCTTAGAATAAGTACCCTCCACATAAGTCTTACCATCACTAGAGTTAACCTAGTAGGTCTAGTCATACCGTACTTTAAATTATGTATAGGGGACAACACAACTATAGTGATTATCCTTGTTATTTTAGTGGTTAGTCTTCGAGGGGCACTTATTAAAGTTTTTCTAGTCAAGGTGGTTATTCCTAATCAGTTGGACTTTTTGGTCAGGGTAGAGTGTGTGAGGCATGCTATGATTGTAGGCTAATCAACCATTAGCAAAAAGAGTGTTCTTAATATGGGGCTATTATTATGGCAATATTGAGTGTAAAACTAACTACAAAAATGCTAGCCCTAGATAAAAGTGTCATGTAAAGTCACAAGGTGGTCCATTAGTTCCTCAAGGAAGTCCACAGTTTAGGATAGGTGGTCGATCAGGACCCCAACCAGGTGGTGGCCAAGGTCATTTATATGTTGTACTTAGTTGGGTAGAGGTAGATCCTTTAGATGTTATTATTATAAGTATAATTTTAATATGCCATCAACTAGATATTGATTTACTTGATCCAGGATCTACTTAATCATATGTGTCTGATTATTATGCATGTCAGTTAGAGTTGTGTTGAGAATCTCTATCAATGCCATGACATGTACCTACTCCAATGGGTATTCTTTAGTAGTAGATAAGGTTTATAGATCATCTGTTATGACCATTTGAGAGTTTGATATTCAAGCTGATCTTGTTGTATTAGATATAGTGGACTTTGATGTAATTATGGGATGGACTAGTTATCCCCTTATCATGCAGTCATGGATTATTTTTCAAAGATCTTTAAATTAGCCATGCCTTACATACCCCTAATTGTATGAAAAGGTTCTATTAGCTATGCTCTAGCAAGGATTATTTCTTCTGTTCAGACTAGTAGACTAATATTGAGGGGTTATAAGTCTACCTTTCTTATATTTTTTATGTTAGTGTGAGTTCTTCTCTTGATTTTGTTCATATAATCAATGATTTTATTGATGTTTTTCCTATTGATCTACTCGATTTTTGTCTTGACCATAATATTGACTTTATTATTGATCTTTAGTAGGAAACCTAACCTATTTCGGTGGCACCTTATTGCATGGGTACTTCTGAGCTTAATAAGATAAATTCTCATCTTCATGATCTTTTGGGTAGGGTTTTTATATAGGTTGAGGGTATCACCTTAGGATGCTCTAGTCTTGTTCGTGAAGAAGAAAGATGGTTTTATTCAAATGTGTATTAACTACAAGCAGTTGAATAAGGTGACACTAAAGAATAATTATCCTATACTTGTATTGATGTCTTATTCGACTAGCTTTAGGGAGAGATAATGTTCTTTATAATTGACTTAAGGTCTGGTTACCATCCATTCAAGATACAGGCTAAGGACATCCTTAAGACATCCTTCAAGAATAGCTATGGCCATTATGAGTTCCTAGTGATGTCTTTTGGGTTGACCAATGCCCTAGTCGCATTCATAGATTTGATGAACCTAGTTTTTAGGACCGATATCAACTCTTTTTGACCATTTTTATTAGTGATATCCTTCTATATTTGAGGAGTAGGGTGGAGCATGAGTTGCATTTAAAGATAGTCCTCTAAACTTTAAGAGATCATAAGCTTTAAGTAAACTTTTCGAAGTGTAAGTTTTGGCTTAAGTCCATTACATTCCTTGTCCAAGTGGTGTCTAAGGATGGGACTATGGTTGATCCAATAAGGATTGAGGCTATTTGTTATTGAGCTAGACCTATATCTCTGGCCGAGGTTAGTAGCTTTATTAGTTTGGCAGGTTATTATAGGCGGTTTGTTGATGATTTTTCTACTACTGCAATGTCAATAATGAAGTTAAATAGAAGGAGGTTTTTTTAGTGGTCCATAGAGTCTGAGTCAAGTTTTCGAAAGCCGAAGGGCTTGCTAACTTTAGCTTCTATTTGGACTCATCCTATTAAGGGCTAGGGATTTACTGTATATTGTGATGCTTTTGGTGTTGGTGTAGGTTGTTTTCTAATCTACTAAGGTAGAGTTTTGTATTATTATTAAGGCAACTAAAGGTCCATGACCGCAACTAGACCGCACATGATTTGGAGTTTTCCGAGGTTGTATTTGTTCTTAAGATTTTGAGCCACTACTTGTATGGTTTGTGAGATCTATTCTAACCATTGTAGTGTTCTACATTATGACCCAGGAGGAGCTTAATTTAAGACAACATAGATGGATTGAGTTGAAAAATAACTATAATATCACTTTTCTTTAACATCTAAGCAAGGTAAATATGGTAATAAATACTTTGAGCTGGAAGGAGTGAGTATAGGTAGCTTGGCCTTTATTACAGTTTTAGAGAGGATATTGGCTTGGGACATTCTATCTTTAGGTAACTTAATAGTTTGACTTGATATTTTGGACTCCAGGATGACCCTTACTAGTGTTGAGGCTAGGTTTACCTCGTTTGAGCAAATTAGAAGTTGCTAGTTTAAGAATAATAGAAGTTGTGGCATCTTTGATCGAGTTTTGAGGGGTGATTCTAGGCGGCATACCTTAGATTTAGGGTATATTTTGAGATGTATTGTCCATATTTTTATTCTGCGGATTGGAGACTAGATTTAGTTGATATTATAGGAGGCTCATAGCTCTAGATATTCTATTCACCCTTGTATAACTAAGAAGTATAGATATTTGAAGAAGCATTACTCTGGAATGTCATAAATAGGGATGTAGAAGACTTAGTAGTTTATTGCCTATCTGATCAACAGATAAAGGCAGAACATTAAAGACCTGGTGGCCTAATTTATAGATTAACTATTCTCAAGTGAATGTGCGATAAGAATACTTTAGACTTCGTTAGTATTTTGCCTTACAGTTCTCATGGTTCCAATGACATTTGGGTCATCAAGGATAGGCTGACCAAATTAGACTAGTTTCTCTCTATTTAGATATCTTTTAATGCTGAGAGGTTTACTTATATCTATGATTATGAGATTGTTCACCTGTTTGGAGAACCCATATCTTTTATTTTAGACAAAGGCTCAATGTTCACTTCTAGTTTTTAGAGGAATTTTCAGGAGGAGTTGGGTACTTAAGTTGACCTCAATGCTAGTTTTTACCCTCAAACTAACAGACAATAGAAGCAAACAATTATGGTTTTTAAGGATAGTTTGTTGCATGTGTTATGGACTTTAGAGGTTAGTAAGAGCAGCTATTAGCCTTAGCCAAATTTATCTGTAATAATATTGCCATTCAAGTATTGAGATGGCACTACTTGAGGCAGTATATGGTAGATGTTGTCGATCTTGGATATGGTGGTTTGAAAATCTTAATTAGGCCCTATAGTACTATGATACTTTGTAAGTCATTGGATAGGGTCCAGGTAATTTATGATAAGTTGAAGGTAGCCCATAGTAGATAGAAGAGCTATGTAGAATATAAACTTTGTGCATTGAAGTTTGGATTTACTAATTGGGTTTTTCGGTGAGTATTGCCAATAAAGGGCGTGATGGGTTTTGGAAGGAGGGACAAGATTATTCCTAGGTATATTGGTCTATTTGAGATACTTTAGGTAGTTAGAGAGGTAGCTTATGTGTTGGCATAGCCTCCAAATTTTCTAGCTATTCACAAAGTTTTGCTTGTCTTATGTTGTGTCTTTATATCCCAAATGAGTCCCACATGCTTTGGTAGGACTCTGTTTAGTTGAACTTCGTGGAGAATCCAGTTCTTATGTTGGATAGGAATATGAGGTAGTTCTACTATTAAAGATTCCAGTGGTTAAGGTTTAACGAACACACTAAGCAGTCGATGAGGCTACTTGGGAGATTGAGAGCGAGATGGAGGACCACTATCCCCACTTGTTAGAGCCTTTAGGTGCACTTTTATCTTTTAGTTTTGTGGATAAATTTACTTTAAGTAGTGGATATTGTTATGACACTCTAGATCATTTTCTACATTTATGGATTAGTTCACCATTTATAACTTTCCTATAGCTTACCCAAGTCATTTATGACTTTCTAGAGCTGACAGGTTGGTTATCAGATAGTTTATTTGGTTTTTACAAGAAATTCTATATTTGAAGTTTTTACTATTGAGAATTTAGTATCAGGCTTAAACTTTAGGTTAATATTCTTATATGTCAATTTTGGCAATTTATTTAGATCCAAAACATTGATTTAAGGCTAGGGGCACCTTTGGTTTGGGTACCAAGGCTTTAGACTCATTTTGGAGTATTGGGTGGATTTTGGTAAAATGGCCATTAGGTGTGGGATTCATAATTCATTAAAATGACCTCAGATGGAAATATTGATGGGGTCATTAAGTATGAAATGTCAATTTTTTTATGGTAGCATAGTTCATTTGCATTAACTATATTCCAAAAAAATCTCGTGAGTTAGATTAGAGATTTTGACACTTTGACAAAAACTATTGGTGTAGGAAGAAAATGGCCTACGCATTTGTGTGGCCCTTGATCGTAATTACAAAAGAGAAGCTAAATGGCTATCACAATTTTCATGACCTTTACAGTATTGTCAAAGGACTAGATCATTGGCAACTATGATCTCTGGCTCGTCTCAAGATTCATGATGGGTAAGTCCGTTTAGGCATCACATTTGATATGGTGTCCCTACAATTGTAAAGAAGGGAATGCTAGAAGAATTTAATGCTATGGAACCCCATATTATCTCATTTATTTTGAGTTCCCATTCTATAAATTCTTAGAAGGTTTTGAGAATTGGGGAGTTTAACCATTGGGTGTTCGGGGTGAGTTGGAGAATTTGTTGGGATTAGGTCCTCATCTAAATTTCTGTAAGTTTCTACTAATTTATTAGTTAATTCTCAAATTTAAACTTCAATAACTATATTATTTGTGGACTGATTTGAGCAAGTATTGTGCTCGAAATTCAACTATTTTTAAGGCTAAATGATCTTTGAGCTTAGAGGGGCATTTTGATGGTTTCAAAGTTTTGATTTCGCAAGCGGGCCCTATATAAGATTCTTAGGTCAATCGTGGACATAAAGCATTTGTATGAATTATGGATATTGTTATTCTAATATTAATGTGTAGATTATTATTTGAATGCATCACATTGTGAGAAACCTTCTCAAAATGGAAAATCTCTAATTTAGTGAAATTTCTTGGGTTTCGTTTGAGTAAAGATAGGATAGGCTTCCTACAGATTGATATTTATTATGGTGTTATTCTAGATATGAGTTGGAATTTATGGCTTCGTAGCATGTTTAATTAAATTTGGTGTATCTAGCCTATTATAGAATTGTTTTAATTAGAATTCACCCATTCCTCCTTCTCTTGAGTTTAGTAACTTCCCATAATCACCTCCCAGGATGTCACACGGTGCTTCGGGCTACAAGTAGCACCAAGATAACCCTATTTACAAAACAATGGCACTGTCATATCAAATGAAAGGAAATATGAAGATAATAATCGGCCCAAACGACCACAATACTAGAATCTCAATACAACCACTATATGATAACTAATCTGACAAAGCCTTTACTACTCCATGAACTCGAGAGCCACTGGGACAGGTCCCCAAATGACTCAAATTGAATTGAAAGTAATAACATAAAAACTCGAATTATGAAATGTCTGAAGATAGGTCCTTCAACCATGAGGACTCACCACTAGGGAGATGTAGATAAAGATACTTGGAAATCACTGACGAGGCTGGGATGAGCACCTGAACCTAAATTATAAGACAATGTAGCACATAGACATATATGTGGATCAATATTTGGAAATGTACCGAGTATGGAGAGTGTATGCATTTACATAAAACAATATCAATGCTCTTTAATCAAATCATGCATGCAAAAAGGAATGAATCACATGTCTTGAATAAGTCTAAAATGTAAACCTCATAAATCATGTAGAATGAAGCATGTAACACAAATCTCGTGAGTCATTATACTTTGATGTTAAAATCTGTGCTCTTCTCTTATTATCGTTCCCCATAGGCTAAAGGAAACTTTAAACAATACTTTCAACTTATGCATATATCTCATGGAGAGTAAAACCTTTTTAATGCTCAAGAACTCATAACTCTTTTGAACTCAACTACTTGGAATTCATACGGGAGATCACACGGTTCTTAGAGCTACAAGTAGCCCTAAGATAACCCTTTGAGCCTATCACTTCTCATAATAACTCATTGAAGAAGACATATACAAAACACTGGCACTAACATATCAAATTTAAATAAATACGAAGATAATAATCAATCCAAATGACCATAATACTGGAAAACTCAATACAATCATAGTATGATAACTAGTCTGGCAAAGCCTCTACTACTCCATGAATTCGAGAGCCACTGGGATAGGTCCCCAACTCACTCAAACTAAACTCAAAGTAATAATATAAAAACTCAAATACTGAAATGTCTGAATATAGGTCCTCGAACCATGATGACTCACCACTGGGGAGATGTAGACAAAGGTACTCAAAAATCACTGACGAGGATGGGGATGAGCACCCTAACCTACATTATAAGATAATGTAGCACATAGATATATATATGGATCAACACTTGGGAATGTACTGAGTATGTGGGGGTGTATACATTTACATAAAAAATATCAATACTCTTTAATCAAATCATGCATGCAAATAGGAATGACTCACATGGCTTGAATAAGTCTAAAATGTAAAGCTCATAAATCATGTAGAATGAACCATGTAACAGAAATATCATGAGTCATTATACTTTGGCTTTAAAATATGTGCTCTCCTCTTATTCTCATTACCCATATGCTAAAGGAAACTTTAAACAATACTTTCAACTCATGCATATATCTCATAGAGTGTAAAACTTCTTTAATACTTAAGAACTTATAACTCTTTTGAACTCAAGTACTTGAAATTCCGAATCATATAACTTTAAAACATACTTGAAGGCATTTCATTCACTTTAGGAAAATATCTTGTTTCAAGCTTTAGGAAATCATTCTATCTCAATGGAAAGGTACTCTATTTTAGGGAAATGACTTATCTAATAGTTTTAGAGAAAATACTTATATCAAGGGAAAATACTTTAGTCTTAGGGACAAAATATGCAACTTTACTATTAGGAAGATAACTTGTATCAAGAGAGGTTCTCTTAAGCGACATAAAACATGCAAACTACATGGAGTCCAATGTTTTGTTCTCCTAAGGAAGAGACCCCTCATTGGGAGGATCGTCGTACTCTTGCCAGGGATTATAACCTCAATTCAATGATCACTTATCTCGGCCTCGTGCATAATATCTCGGCCTTAGGCCCACAAATCATCTCATCCTCAAGCCTAACCTATGGTGGCGCATAGTTCTGGGGTAAGAAACAATAGTAACTTACCCAACTCGATGGTAAATACTACTCCCCTTAGATTATCTCGCTCATCTCATGAAAATCCACTTTAGGATAATCTCATGGTTCAATAAGAACCCAATAATCAAATATGTAATCTTATGTATTGACGTGGATTTCAAAACTCTATGAACATTAGGTCAAAACATTTCTCAATAATCTTAGAATACTCAAATCATGGGTGCTTATAGCATAAGATTTCATAAAATTACAACTCTCAAGTAGGGCTCACTAACTCATAATTCAATCTCAAGTTAAAACTCATCAAAAGCATAACAGATAGCATATAGATTCATAACTCATGTAGAAATCTGGAAATTTCAGCAATTTGCCTCAAAATCTCGACATAATCATATACTACTTTAATGTCTCAAATATTTCAACTATTACTTTCTCAAGGATTAAAATCATGGACCCATCAACAATTTCTCAAGAAAATATGTGAAAATCATGCCATTAGACTCTTAATTCATGGGAAACATCAAAACATTGCAATCAATAATAATGGGTGAAAAACCCTAATTCAAATTCATGTGAAATCTCATAGTTTACAAAAAATCATAGTTTAAAAAAGGCGTTAAGCACAAGGATGAAAGGATTACCCTTGTTCAAAACCCCACATACCTTGGATTATGAAATTGGATGAACAAGCTTGCTTTAAACTCTTCTTCTTACTTTTGAGAGAGGATTCTTGCAACCCTTGAACTTGGGGAACTTAAATCTCAACTCAATTTGCAGAATCCATGGTGAGTTCTTGGATTTCTCTGAGAAGGGTTTTAGATTTGATCTTGAGGGAGAAATCCTAGCTCTCTTATATTTTGGATGATGAATGAAGCTATTTTCTTTATTTGGAATATATTTGGGGGTTGAAAGGGAAAAGACCCAAAAGTCCTATTTAAAAAGGACTTAAAAATACTGAATGGGGTCTGTGACAGTCTGAGCGACGGTCCGTCGCAAGTCCGAGTCCATCGTAAGTCCGACGGTCCGTCGAGTCATCCATCGCACGATGACCAGAAAAGAGACATACTTCTTTGATGTGACGGCCAAATCGATGGTCCATCATAGGTACGATATTACATCGGATCGTCTATCACATGATGGAAAGGATGAGACCACACTACCTTAGTGGCAACGGTTTCAACGGCGGTCTATCGCAGCCTTAATGGTCTATCGTCTGGGCCATCGCACTTGGGCTAGAAAAGGGATTTTCTACCTTGGACGCGACAGTTCGAGTGACGGTTCATCACAGTCTCGATGGTCCTTTGGATTATCTGTCACTACTGGGTGATTTCGACAAGTCTCAGTAAAACGACCGTAACTTTTCACCCTGATGCCAGATTTGGATGAAATTTGTATCGTTGGAAAGCTAATTCAATTTTGTGCATGACAAAAAGTCAATTTTAAGAAAATTCTATAGGGTTTAAATACCAATCTCTTGGGAAGTCTCTTCCCAATCTTTTAAGGCCGGAATTACACTTTACTTGAACGCTTTAAGGCTCAAACTACGAGGAAACTTTGTGGGGTCTTACAATATCTCCACCTTGGAAACAATCGTCATTGAATATTGCTAGTTGGACTAGGAACACAAGAAAAATTGAGTAAACATAGCTGAAGCAATTTGCTAAACGGCTCAAAATCTCTCTAAACTCTTGAATACGTCAGAAATTGCAAGAGCTTATGCAAGAATAGATACATAGCTGAACTTTAGATTAGAAGGGCTAAATTAACGAAGAATAATACCATCGGATCGATCTAAACTCGTGGAAAAGTGGTATGGGTACTTGGATCACGTGTCTACTTCTGCCTACCAAGTAGCCCCTCAAATGACTGGTTTTGACACAACACTTTGACCAAGGTAACCTCTTTGTTCCTCAGTCTACGGATCTAAAAATCTAGGATCTCAATGGGAATCTCATTGAATGAAAGACTGTTCCAAATATCAGCACTCTCTGAAGGATCTACCATAACAGAATCACCCATATGCTTTTTAAGTATAGAGACAAGACAAATATGATGAAATAGATTGGGTCTCGTCATCCTCAATAAATAGATCAAATATAAGTGATGGTGGTTTGGGCAGTGTATGCATAAAGAAAGGTATCACCAGAGCTATGGCATGAATGAGGATCTCAGATAAAGTGACCTCCATTCTCAAAGTAGCCATATCTTTGTACAAGCTTTATAAGTATGTACATGTGCCATGTGGACTCGGTCTCCTATCCAAGCCTCAAAACTATTAATATGCACATTAAACTATCTAGCAAACCTCTCTATGGTGTCCCTCATCTTTTTCTCTACTCTCTTCTAAGATGCCTCTAATGTAGTCTACAACTATTACCGAATCTAACCAAATAATATAGCTTACTGGGTGTCGATGTGTGATGGAGATCACTTAACTCCTACTATTGATCCACCAATTGTTTTAAGGAATTATGTGGCACAGTCAACATGCCTGAAACCAGTGGCTAATGGGGTACTATAAAAGTAGAAGTTGTGTTTAAAGTACCTATAGCCCCCTCACTACCTGCCATAGAAGAAGGTTCGACTGGCTTTCTTTATCAACATTGCCACTCAGTATTAGCCTGTCAACATGCTCAGCCAACACAAAAGGCCCCTCAAAATTGGCCACGTCTAAAGATTTAGAAGGATGTGCTTTATTTGCATAATTGAGTAGGCATCATCCATAATCGACCGAATATCTGCCTGTAGGTAGCCTCTACTCTATGATCAACCATTGGAATAACTGGTATTCCTACCACAGAACACAATATCTATATAAATAAGGGAATGGAATAGTAGAGAGCCTGAAGAACTACCTCTCTTAAATCTCATATCAAATCTACCTAGAGAAATCAATGTCATAGCTATCATGAGGCTAGAAAACAATATAGCTCGATCCCTTATGAGTACATTATCTATAGATGCCGGACTCAATTGCTGCCTCACAATGGTCCACCAAAAGATTAATGCAAAGTATAGTGAAGCCTTTATTATCTCTGCCTTCCCCTTGATCAAAGAGGAATCTGTACTAATCTCAGCTATATACTAAGTTACCCATCTAACTAAGTCTCTTCTCCACTCCCCCTATTCAACATCTATTATATTACACCTACTCCACACAATCCTTAATCTATAATCAAACTCTTTTGTGGTGGCCAAACCCCTAACTCCAACCTAAATAGGAATCGACAAAAAGTCTTATCAAATAAGTCAACCCAAACCCCTCTGACCAGTGTATGAGTCAGTGAGGGATGTTTCTATGCCCTTCCCTCAGTTAGGGTTTAATCCACTGATGTTCCATAGGATGCATAAAAATCTCAAATAATTTCTAGGCAGTAATATCCTAAAGTCTCACCTATCCAACCAAGTCTATATATATATATCAAAGGAGACCTTCAGGCCTGGAACACCTGCAAAAGCTGTAAGCTCAATATGAGTCTCCTCATCTATGGTGCGTTAATGTATGTCCTACTCAGTAATAGAAATATCCCTATGATAGTTGTGCTACATATTATCCACATGCTATCTCTGAATGGCCTAATCAACTAATATTATGGAGATATGTGTGGACTCCTGGGTGACTAAGGCAGAAGCAGTAGCATCCTGATTACCCCGTACTTTATCATCACCCTCATCAGACTGGGTTGCATCTTTCTCACTATCATTGGTAACCTTAAGAAAACTCTTCCCGTTCCTCAAACTGAGGGGAGAATGAATCCTCCTCATCAACACTATAACTAAACTCTTCCTCTTTCTCATCAGAATAAGAAGAGACATAAGAGTATGATGGTGATGTCTAGGATGACTTCATCCTAGATCCATACATATAACATCATCTTAGGCATCCTAACGGCCGAGCTTAGGTGGCAGTGGTGGTGCGAGATGTGAGCCTAGCTGAATAGAGTCCCTAGCTGCTTACTATCTTTGTGCCTGGCCTCTAGTTTTTCATGGAGCTAAGGGTGTATTTTCAATGGGGTACTGCTCCATGAATCCACTCCATTCTGGAGACTTATCTCTTAATTTGGACTGTATGCCTTTCATTGGTGTAGCTTTGGGTGTTGTAGTACATGTAAGGTGAGTTGTCAATGATTGTAATATATTAACGGAATACAAAATATAAAAGAAATTTGAGAATTTCAATACAGAGGCTACCTATATCCTAACTTACGAGTTGTAGGTCATACAAATAGGGTTGTTGGTGTGCTCGTAGGTAGCAGACAAAGCCTATTAACTTTTAGGGCTTCAGGTCTTATTCAACCAATGAGTCGTAAGTGGGTTTCCTAGGTCACTATTTAGGGTTCTTTAATTCCTTCCAAAATTCCCCTCCCAAATTAGATAATTTTCCAATTTTTAGATAAATTTAGATCACCCTAAGTCAAATTAACATCAGTTCAATTTTCACATGTATTGCACAAATTATTCGAGTTAGTCAAGTTCTATTCTTCTTTTAGTGTGATCACAGGTTTACTAAATTAAAATTCATGTATCGATGTATTTGTGTCATGACCAAAACTGACAACTAGACGTAATGGTCATCCCAAGTCCAACAAGGACCGCAGCCGCCCCTTAACCTAACCAAACCACCTATTACAGTCTTAAATGAGCTGAATTTCGAACATATAGCAAGATAGCATTATTGTTCACATCAGGACTCTGGGATAGCATCACCACCGTGACACACCCAATTGAGTCTAACCATACCAATCCCAACCATCTATACCATACCAAACAAAAGAAAATATTAAAACATAATATAATAATCAATCCCAAAATGTTATATGATAGAGCAATGAGAAATTATGTCCGATGTTACCAACCTCCCAGCTTATTCCAATATCAAGGCCGACACCATTATCGATCTCACCCATACCAACCCCCATAAGAACCACAAAACCTCTATCCAAAATAATACAAGTATTCGGTTGGGACTTGCTATCAACCATGGCTAAAACCAATATAAAAAAGCAAAATATCTAAGATGGTCCATAGCATGAAATGGAGCGTTATAGAAAGATGGAAGCTCTCCACATCAATCAAAATGTTGTTCCCGAGTAAATCACTATGTAGGAGTAGTCAAACGGCCGGTTCCTGCATAGCCTGGGTATACAGAAGCTAGTAGACAGGTTAGCGAGTGACCGCTAACATGTATCTCAGGATAAGGATAAAGTAATTCCATTTAAACAACCAAGTACAACCATCCATTATGAATACAACCATACATATATATAAGTGCTAAAAAAGGAATTCATGTTTAGCATGCACTTAAAACCTTTTTTATCTGGGCTATGTAACCTTGTCGTTTAATAATACCCATGGGTCATATGCATTCAACTCTGCCTGTTGAAAGAGTCCCAGAGCACATGACCAAGTGATATTCCATGGTATAACCAGTACATCCCTCCAATATTAAATATGATATGCACGTGGCCATCAAAGACCCCTCATATTTGCAAATATGAGTTTCTACTTTTAGTTTCCCCGGAACCTCCACCTTCCACGACTCATTTACACATACCGCCATTAATACCCAAATAAAAACCATGTCAAAACCAATCTAATTACCATTTAATAACAAAGGCCATTTATTAGTGGTATCGTTATATCAATCATACATGAAAGATTTATCCATAGCCTAACCAATTAGGTTAAGGGGACTCTAAAGTGCCCTTTTCATTTACCATAATACCCTCTTGGGAGACTTCCATGTACTCCACAAGCAAAACCAATAATCCTTTACCCTTTATAAACCATTTAAACTATTTATAGTTTCATGCATAAGTTGAAAACAAGCAAGAGTTCCATTTAAAGAAGTCAATGCAATGAACATATCTTTATAAACATTTTATCAAACACCTTGGGGGTATAATATGACCAAAACCAATTCCAAAGACTATTAAACCATTACCATGCAATCCAATTGTCCAAATCCACATCTAATGCATATAAAACACAATTATACCATACGAAAGCATAACCAAACCATTATAAGCAAAACCATTAATTAATAGTTGAAAACCATAAACCATGTAACATGGAAACAATGAAAACAACCATAAAATTTTTGCTTTTTTAGAAATAAGTAGGGTAGAGACACATGCCTTAAACCAAGAAAGATAATGGAAGAAAATCACCAAAGCAATCTCCAATCTCTCTTGCCCCAAAAGCTCTTGAGAGTATTGTTGAATGTTTAGGAATAGTTTTATATGTGTTATTGAATACAATAATAGGGTAAATAACCTCGTAGATATATTAGAAGTCGTAGGTCATAATTAGGGTAAGTAGGGAAATGTCCAGAATACCCCCACTTAAGTCCCTTAAAAATCGGTCATAGGGATACGACTGACCCTCTTATAAGTCGTACCCTCTCTTATGATTGGTTCCCACCAATCGTACTAAGGCCTTAATGTTGTATTAGCCATTGTCCAATGTATGACTCATCCAACCAAGTCATAATCTCTGCATATTTTTCGTACCCATGATCCGTATCCCTAGTGGAATGAATTACCAAGAGGATCAAACACTGCCCACCTTACGAGTCCATGATATGACTCATATTAAAGTCTTACAACTCAAACCCTTAAGTCGTACCATTCCAGTAATCAAAACCATCCCATCAACTAACACTGGCAAGCTTATAATAGGACCATACCACTCGTACCCTAGCATAGGAATCATACCCTAGAGTTATATTAGGTGCGAGAACGGGTTACAAGGAGAAATTTCTAAGGCTAAAACCTAGGATGAAACATTCTTCCCCACTAAGAACATTCTTCCCCGAATTAAGGACAAGGTAGGGGTTACCATACACATAGTCATTTGCATTATCAAACATCCCCTTAACAAAGTTTGAAAACAAAGAGGCAAAGATATTAATCTTTCCTTAATGAACTCAGGAAATAAAGATGTGTTTAAGAACACATACATTTCACACGAATGCCAAAAGTAGAAAACAAATGCGGATACTTGGAGATCATGTCCTATTCTACTTCCTACCTAGGCTCTTCTACCTTATGGTTCCTCTATAGAACCTTAACTGAAGCCACATTCTTGGTTCGCAACTGATGAAATTGCCTATCTAATATGTCAACCGGGACCTCTTCAAAAGATAGAGAATAGGAGATATCCAACCCTCACAAAGGAACAACTAAAGAAGGATCACAACTACACTTTCTCAACATGGAAACATAAAAGACCGGATGAACCAAGACAAAACTCCTAGGAAACTCTAAATCATAAGAAACATTGCCCACTCTCTACAAAATCACATAAGGACCAATAAATTAAAGAATGAGTATCCCTGTCTTGCCAAACCAGACTACTCTGTTCAAGGGAGACACCTTTAGGAACACTCTATCCCCAACTTCAAACAGCAAGTCCCTACGCCTGATATCCACAGAGGACTTTTAGCGACACTTAGCAGCCTTAAGACTATCCCGAATCACTTTCACCTTCTACATAGTTTGATAGACCAAATTTATACCAAACATATTTGCCTCACAAACCTCAAACAATCCAATCAGAGTTACACCTCCTACCATACAATGCCTCGACAAGAGTCATACAAATACTAGAATTATAGCTATTGTTGTAAAAAAACTGCACCAAAGGTAGATGTTCAACACAACTACCACCATAGACAATTACGTTTTCCCAAAGTATGTCCTCTAATGTCTGAATAGTTCTCTCTGCTTACCCATCTGACTATGGATGGAAAGTAGTACTTAGACTAACATTAGTCCCCAATCCTTTCTGGAAAGACCACTAGAAAAGAGGTGTAAACTACTTACCACAGTAAAAAATAATTGAAATAGATACCCCATGCAACTTCATAATCTCTTGAAGATACAACTTCGCATAATTCTCCACCGAAAAGGTAGTCCTTACTGGTAAAAAGTGAGCAAACTTAGTCATCCTATCCACGATGACCCTAATCGAATCAAAATGATTTCAAGATGGAGAAAGATCGATAACAAAATCCATATTGATCATCTCCCACTCTATTCCGAAAACTCTATTTCTTGATGAACCCACCAAGCCTCATGTGCTAAACCTTAACCTACTGACACACCATGCACATGGCCATAAAATCAACCACATTTCTCTTCATACCATTCCTCTAATAGATTTTCTTAAGATCATGATATATCTTTGTCGAACTAGGATGGACAACATAGCGTGGCTCATGCACCTCAGCAAAAATCCTTTGTCATAACCCATTAACATTCGAAACACAAACCTCTCTTGGTACCGTAAAATACCATCACTACTAACCTCAAACACTACCACCTTGTGTCCACCAATATCACTCTTGATTTTTATCAAGACTAGATCCAAGACTTGCTTCTCCTTAATCTCTGCACTAAGAGATGATCAAACTACTTCTTGCACAATCACACCACTATCATTAGAATGAAGGAGATAAACTCTAAGTTTAACTAAATGGTGAATATCCTTCATTAATTCCCACTTTTCTTTCTCCACATAAGACAAACTTCCTATAAACTACCTGCTAAGAGCATCGGCAACCACATTAGCCTTACCTGGGTGGTAGTGAAGACTTATATCATAGTCCTTGAGAAGCTTAAGCCATCTCCTTTGGCTGAGATTAAGCTCCTTTTGCGTGATCATGTGCTGAAGACTTATAATTAGAAAAGGTATCCACATGAACACTATACAGATAATGTGACCATATTTTAAAAGCAAACACAACTGCCAACAGTTCCAAATCATAGGTAAGATAATTCTTCTAATGCACCTTCAACTAGCTCAAAGCATAGGTAATCACTTTCCCATGTTGTATCAAAATAGAACCAAGCACTACCCGAGATGCATCACAATAAGACACAAACTTAATATTGCCTCTTGATAAAGTCAAAATTTAAGTTGATGTCAACCTATCTTTCAATTATTCAAAACTCCCCTCACAAGCATCCACCCAAGGAAACATAACCTTCTTCTAAGTTAAATAAGTCAAAGGAGCATTTATCGATGAGAAAATTTCCACAAACTGCCTATATTACTTGGATAAACCTAAGAAGCTTTGAATATTGGATAGAGTTGTGGGTTTAGGCAACTCCTTCACCGCAACAACTTTTTAAGGATCAACCATTACCCCCTAACTAAAAATACTGTGATTCATGTAACTCACTATATCCAACCAAAACTCACACTTAGAGAACTTATCAAACAACTATTGTTCCTTTAAGGTCTACAACACCACACGAAGGTTATTATCATAATCCACCTCACTCCTCGAGTACACTAGGTTGTCATTAATAAACACAATGACAAAGAGATCTAAATACTACCTAAAAACCTTGTTCATCAAATACATAAATGCAGCCGGAGAATTTGTCAATCCAAATGACATCGCTAAGAACTTAAAATACAGAGATCGAGTATGAAAAGCCATCTTAGGGATATCAAACTCCCTAATATTAAGTTAATAGTACACAGACCGAAGATCTATCTTGGAAAAGAAGTTGTCACCATGCTACTAATCAAACAGATATATATTGTTAGGAGATGATACTTGTTTTTGACTGTTAGCTTATTCAACTGCCTGTAGTCAATGCACATCCGAAGGCAACCATACTTTTTGCGCGTGAACAACGCCAGTGTACCCCATAGAGAAATACTAGGATGAATAAACCTCTTATCCAGAAGATTCTTAATTTACTCCTTAAGTTTCCTTAACTCAACCGGAGAAAGTCAATATAGAGGAATAGATATTGGACGAGTGTCTGGAAGAAAATCAATACCAAACTCTATTTCTCTGTCAAAAGAAACACCAGGAAGATCGTCTAGAAAGATGCTGTAAATTCAATAACAACTGAAGCTGAATGCAAAGAAGGACCTTTCAAGTTTGAATCTTTTACTCAAACTAAGTGATAAAGACACTCTTTAGAGATTAACCTTTGAGCTCTAAGATAAGAAATAAATCTTCTCTTAGAAGATAATGAACAACCCTCTCATTCTATTTACAGCTCACCAAGGAACCTAAAAATGACCTTACGAGTTTAATAGTCTAAAGATATATAATAGGAATACAACCAATCCATACACAAAATCACATCAAATCCACCATTCACAACTCAAACCGATCTACCAAGGTCTTTCTATCACCAACAGATATCACCCCCCCAATAGACCCATTTAGCAATAACCAAGACATCAATTATGGTAGGAAGAGAAAAAGGCTACAAAATAATTTTTAAATTAAAATAAAATAAAACAATTATATAAGGACTCATATAAGAAATAGTGGAGCCCAAATAAAGAAACCAATATATGTCACGAGAAAAGAGATGTAACATACTAGTAAGCCTCAGATTCCTACCGGAATGCCAAAGAATACAACCTATTCTGATCAACATTAGAAATAGGAGCAGTAATAGAAGCAGATGTCGTACCTCCAAATGTAGGAGTAGAAGATGAAGACACCATAATCTTATTCACACTCATAGCAACCATATTATCCAGAAATTCCTTAAGTTGATGGCCTACCTGGGTGTATTTAAAGAATTTATGTCTACCTTCCTCACAGAATCCTGGATAGAGAAGACCACAAAATTGATAAGGAGGCCATGAAGAAATAGACTGACCTTTGCTTGCCTGAGATTAGGTAACATAAGCCTAAGAATTATCACCACCTTGGTGATGCTTTTCGCCCGACTGTGGTGGGTAAGGAGCGCTGCCAGCAAAGAAGGAACAAGAAGTCCTCCACTTTTTTTCTACCACTTGGCACAATCTCTACCACCCTAAGATTGTACACGTCCCAAATCAGAAAATCTACCCCATTTTCCTTGCCTATCCCTAAATTCTACCATTTTCTTTTCTCATCATCAACCTACTACATATGAATAGTCAACCTAAAGATGTCCATATCCCTAATTACCAAAGCAGTCTTGATCTCTAAAATCTGATCTCTATTGAATCTTAAAGAGAGTTTCCTCATTCTTGACCTTATATTAGTTAAAAAAATAGGAGAACACCTTGACAACTAATGAAACTTCATTGCATATTCCCTTATGCACAACCTTCCTAGCCTGTGGTTCACAAACTCCTCCATCTTGGGTTCCTTAAACTCTTGATGAAAGAGATGATCCATGAAGGCATTAGAAAAGGACTCCCACAACCCTTCCTCTTCCATATCACCCTTATCCCTATCCCACTACTTATTCCACTAATAAGTAGCATCTTTCAGCTGATAAAATGCAATGCTAACTCCCTCCTTATTAGAAGCCCGCATAACCCAAAATATCTTTTCAAGTTCATCTAAGAAACTTTATGGGTATTTTTTTACCTTCATTCCCATAAAAGTAGTAGGAGCTATCTTTATAAATCACTAGCCAGATACCACTCAACCTAAGTAGTGATCATCTGAATAATAACATGGATAGACTGACAAAACTTTGCATTCGTCACATTACCCTGAGGGACCAGAGGGACCTGAGGAGTAGAAGAAGGAATAAGAGAAACTCTAGAACAATTAAGAATAGGACCATAAGATTGAAGATGTACTCCAGAATAAAACAAAAAAGGATTATTTTGTGTTCCAAATCTAGGAGGCATGATTCGAAAGATAAATGACTAAGAAATAGAGAGAATTCCAGGACTGAGAATTTTAAGAAAGTAAAACATTCCTAAATGTCTTACAATATCTATCTTATGAGTGTGGTGCACTACACACCCCTAAGAGAGACTCTACTCGACATAGGTTTGTGGACTTTCTAGTTGACCATGAACCTAAAGCTTTGATACCAACTTATTATGACCCAAACGAGGACCTAGATATAATGGGCATCCCAAATCTAACTAAGACTGGGACCTCCCTCTTAACCCAACCCAACCACCTATTACAGCGTCAAATGTCCTGAATTTTGAACATATAACAAGATGGAATTATTGTTCATATCAAGACTCTGAGATAGGATCATGATCGTGACCGACCCAACTGAGTCTAACCGTACCAAACCTAACCATCCATACCAAACCAAAGAAAATGTCAATATATAATACAATAATCAATCCCAAATATTAATATGATAGATAGTAAAAAATTATGTCTGAGAATGCTAAACTCCTAGATTATTCCAATGCCATGGCTAACAACAATACCAATCCCGTCGATACAAGCCTTAGAAGTACCACAAAGACTCTACCCAAAATAATACAAATATTCAGTTTGGACATGCCCCTAATCATGCTCAAATCAAATATCCAAAACAAAAGCAAAAAGTCTAAAAATGTTGATATCATGAAATAAAGCCTTCCATAAAGATGAAAGCTCACCATTTTAATCCAAATATTGTCCCTGAGTCAATCACTATGTAGGAGGAGTCTAACACCTTATTCCTACATATCGTGGGGAAGCAGCCACCAGTAGATTGGGTAGCGGGTGACAACTGGCATGTATCTTATGATAAGGATAAAGTAATACCATCCATTATGCATAAAATCATACATATATATATAAGTGTCAGTAAAGGGAATCTATGTTCAATATGCAACTAAAACCTTTTTTACCTAGGTTTTAAAACTTTTCCATTTAACCACACCTATGGGTCATATGGGTTTAGCTCTTCTACGGAAAGAGTCCCAGTATGTGTAGATGCATGACCAAGAAATATAACATGGTACGACTAGTACATACCTCCAATATAATATGTGACACTCATAAATAGCCATCAAAGACCCCTTATTTCGGCAAATATGTGTTTCCTATTTTGGTTCGCTCAGAACCTTCACCATCCATGGCTCAGTTACACATCCTACCATTAATTCCCAAATTAAAACCATGTCTAAACCAATCCAATTACTATTTATTAACCAAGACCATTTATTAGTGGTATTGTCATACCAACCATACTTGAAAGGTTTATCCAAAGACAAACCATTTAGGTTAAGGGGACTATCAAGTGCCCTTTTTATTTACCATATTAACCTTTTGGGTAACTTCCATGTATTCCATAAGCAAAACCAATAAGCCTTTAACCTTTGTAAACCATTTATAGTTTCATGCATAAGCTGTAAACAAGCAAGAGTTTTATTTAAAGAAGTCAATGTAATGAACATATCTTTATAAGCATTTTATCAAACACCTTAGGGGTATAATATAACCAAAACCAATTCCAAAGACCATTAAACCATTACCATGTTATCCAATTGATTAAAATCAGCATTAATGCATAACATTTAAACCATAGGAAATAGTAACCAAGGCATTATAAATAATACCCTCAATTAATAGTTTAAAACCATAAGCCATGCCACATTGAAACCATTAAAACAACCATAAAATTCATTCTTTTTTAGAAAAAAGAAGTAGGGAAGAGACACATGCCTTAAACCGAGAAAGATGATGCAAGAAAATCACCAACACAATCCCCTAAGAAATACCTAAGTTGGAACCCTGGCTCTCCTTCCCCAAAAGCTCTTAAGAAAATTATTGAATGCTTAGGAATATTTTTTTACATGTTAATAAATAGAATAATTGGGTAAAAAGCATCTTAAGTGTATTAGAAGTTGTAGGTCATAATTAGGGTAAGTAGAAAAATGTCCAGAATACTCCCAATTACGTTCCTTAAAAACCGAATACAGGGATATGATTGACCCTTTTATGAGTCATAACATTCCTTTCAATTGGTTACCACCAGTTGTACCCAAGCCTTACCTTGGATTAGACAATGCCCAGTACATGAATCATACAACCAAGTAGTAACCTAAGCATATGATCCATACCCATGATCTGTATCCCTGGTAGAATGAAATACCAACAGGATCAAACACTGCCTACCTTATGAGTCCTTGATATGATAGTATCCAAGCATTATGACTCATACCCTTAAGTAGTGACCATTGCAGTGATCAAAACCATCCTACTAACTAACACTACCTAATTTACGGCATGACCATACCACTTATACCCTAGCATGTGGCTCATACCTTGGAGTCATATTGGGTCTGGAGAATGCTTTTTAAGGACAAATTTCTAAGGACAAAACCCAGGATGTAACAATTTAGAACCATGGAAACCTAAATTCAAGATGAGTATTAGAGAATAAGTATAAGAACAATTGATTTATCCCCAAACTCTAAGTGTGTTTCTCGTCGAGAAGTGGTACATTTTAGTAGGTTTTTCTTTTTAATGTTTAAATGGGAAAGGAAGAGTTTTAATTTGAGTGGATTTTTTAATAAAGAAATTATTTATTAATCAATTGAATATAGGGTTTAAAAGACATGGGTGAGCCAATATGGGTTGGGTTATGAGGGTCTCACCTATTATTTTATTAAAACCTTTGGCCCAGTCACTGAGGCTACCCATGCCACTACTTATGGGCCGCAGGTTCTACCTACGGAGGTGTATGTAGAGTGGTAAGATTTAGATGAAGCCTTTTAAATTTCAAGACTTCAATTCTTATTTTTTCGACTAAGGGTCATAGATTTTTACCGATAGGGTTGTAGGTAGGATTTTAGGTTGATATTTAGAGATATAAATTTTTCTTCTGATTCCCACAACTCAATTTACTTGTCATAGTTCGGACTTATGACTCATGGGTTTAGTCAAAGGTACGCTTACCTGGAATTAATTAAAATTTAGCAATTTTTACCATTCTCTTGGTGCTTATCAATGCTTTTAGCTTACAAAATAAAAATAAAGTAAACATTAAAAACATGGGTTGCCTCCCGAGCTATGCTTGATTAAAGTTGTGGCATGACTTGGAAATGTTGGGTACTAAGACTTCACTAGAAACCCTATGAGTTTAACTTAACATCGTGACATGACTCAGTTCCCTTGGCCACTTCAACTTTGCCAAGGCTAGTATTTTTACACACTTTCAACTCCTCCATGCTTTCCATGTAATGCTTAATACGTTGCCCATTCACCTTGAATGGGGCATCCTTATCAATATATAGATTAATCACACCATGTGGAAATACTCTTACCACGATGATTGGTCTAGACCACCTAGACTTAAGCTATCCAGGAAATAAGCAAAGTCTCAAATTATACGACAAAACCATATTACTATGTTGGAATACCTTTCTCTAAATTTTCTTGATGTGGTACAATATCATTTTCCCCTTATACAAGGCTAAACTTTCATAAGAACAGAGGTGAAACTCGTTTAACTCATTCATCTTATCCAATCTCAAGTACGTCGCAGCACTCCACATAAAATTCATCTTTTTCAATACCTATAGTGCCTTATACTCAAGTTCAACTGGTAAGAAGTATGCTTTTCTGTATACAAGCTAATAGGGTGAGGCAACTATGGGAGTTTTGTAAGTGGTCTTGTAGGCCCAAAATGCATCATCTAACTTTCTCAAATAGTTAGTATGGTTGGCATGCACAATCTTTGCTAAAATAGACTTGATCTAGTCCTATTTCTATAAAGTACCTCATTTAACAAATAATTGTAGAAATGGGACCTTCTGTTATTTATTATAGCTCATGGAGTACCAAATTAAGAGAGAATAGTTTTCTTTAATAATACAGTGACACTTCAATTTTTGAAAGCACAACTGCTTCCACCCACTTAGACATATAGTTGACTGCTATCAAGATATACTCATACTATGTGAACTCATAAATTGACCTATGACCCCACCATCATATAGTTCAAGCTCAAGAATATGTGTCATGGGGAGCCCATGCTTCCATTAGATGTTTCCCACCTTTTTGCATTGGTCACAAGCCCGACCATAGTCATGTGAATCTTTGTAAAATGTCTACCAATAGTAACCACATTGGAAAATTATATAGGTAGGGCGAGTACCTCTATGGTGACCCCTAGTTGGAGACAAATGATAGGCATCCAGAATATCATCATTTTAACTTCAACAAGACACCTCTGAATCATACTATTTGCACACACCCAAAATAAGTAAGGCCCATCCAAAAGAATTTTTGTACCTCATGCATAAATCATTTTTGCTGCTGAAATAACCTGCCTTCAGGGATAAGGTCACTTTTCAAATAATTGTCAAAGTTAGCAAACTAAGGAATTAAATCTTGTGATGCTGCCATGCTGTTATCCTCTAGAAAAGTATCATCAATGTCAGACTTACATCCTTTTATTATGTACTATAAATTACCTTTATGTGTTTTTAGTAGGAGTTATACTATTTTGATACAGACAAGCCTATTTTGATTCTATGATTCAATTTTGTTCTTGGTATTCTCTTTTATTGACTTTAGTTCATTATTTCAGTTATGGTGGTAGGTTTTATACTTTTTATCAGTGTGATTTTATCTATTCTTTTGATTATGAATGTTATTATCATGACCCAAGGATACTCTCTAGTTGCTACAATGGTGCTTACGGTCACAAGTAACCACAAGCTAACCTATGAGCTGGTACCTATTGTGAGAACTAAATAAAATGACACAGAAATAGCATCTACGGAAGATAAGGTAATAAAATACAGAGAATATGAATACTAAAGATATGTAAAATGGCATTTTTGAAATATCTGTAGAAACCGATAGTACTAAAAACTGAACAACTATTTACTCACTGATTGTTTGACTGTCTGAAAGCCTCTAAATATCATGAGGAGTTAATGGCATACACCTCTAACTATTTCTGACTGACTGAATATAATGAAATACTGAAATAACTAAAAAAATAACATATCCTCGATGGATGAGGACTCATCACTACAGCTGCTAAGTAACGCTGAGCTATCTAACAACAGTCAAGAAACTGAGCATCAGAACCTATGTTATAATAACATAGTGCAAAGAAAAGTATGCGGTTAATACTTTGAATGTACTGGTTTGTCAGATAAGGAGTCACTGAAATGTATGAGATAACTGAGCATGAATGCATAAACATATGATATCTGAGAATGCAAGACCAGCATAAGCATGTTACTGAAATAATCTAAAATCTGAAAGACTCAAATCTATATAGATGAATAACTAATAAATATGTACACTTAGTGAAGCAAAACCGAACTTAGATACGCTAACATACTAACTAAAAATGTGGGCGGTATCATATAATCAACATACCCCAATATGAACTAATTAGGTCCAATTTTTAACCCTAGTTAGAAGGGTGTCAGTACCGTGCCACGGATCCTAACACTAGCTATGTGGATACACTAATATGTTGCCTCAAAGGACTAGGGTGTCAAGCCTAAACTGGCGGTTGACCACTGCGAGGAAGTCACGCCTAAACTGATAGGTGACCCCTCATATCCTACATTGTCTATGTAGTTCTAGAACTTAAGGAGTGCTACTAATAACTCTACCTAAACTAATAAGGGAGCCTCCATCCCTGTATTCAATCGATGCTAAATCCTACTCCCAACTAAACTAACACTAGTGCTGAACTGGACAAAGTTTAACAGAACGTAATTTATTATAGTGCTCATCAAGATTATATCAGCTGAGTAAAATGATAGGATTCATGGTGTAATTGACTTATTACTTGAAAATCTAAAATTATATAAATATGTAGGTATTGGGTGTTCATAACCTGCCAACACTGAATAATTATTAAATATGAAATCAAAGCTTAAAACCGTGGTATGGAAATCATGGTTCAAAGACCCAGGACATAAATATCTCATCAAATATGAGAAACATGAACTTGAACACGGGAATATGATAAGCATAAGAAAACAACATAAGCACATGACTAAATTCATAGGTGGGGGATTTAACATGAATTCAATAGAATATGATGTGGAACTTGCAAATCATAGCATGAATATAGCTTAATTCACTTGAAAACACTTGTAGACATGGCTTATAATTGGTTTAACAAGAGATCCATGGATTAATTTCATAAGGTAAGAGATTTATGGATTGATTTCATAAAGTAGGATGAGATGAGCACTTTTAAGTTAAAAATAGGATTTTTGTGCTCAATGAGTGAAAAGGACCCATTGATGAATACCCCACATACCAAAATATCTTGATTCTTGAGGATTTCTTGAGGGTTTCTTGAACTTAGATGATTGAACTCTTAATTTCTTGAGAAAGAGATTGGGTTTTATTCTTGGGTAAAAACGAGTGTTTCCTGAGAGAAATTTGGAGTGAAAAGGGCAATTATTACTCGTTTAGAAGCCCTAAATGGTTTTAAGAACGAATTGGATTAAGGGAAATAAATCAAATGCACCTTGGGACCGTAAATCACATAACTTTGTAGGAAAAAGCCACTCTCTGTGCCTCTCTCTCTATGGGAGAAAGAAACATGTTGCACTGCTTACTCCGGGGGAGAAAGCAATGCGTTGTGGACCTCCTTACAATGGGAGAGACCAATGTATCAAGGATTTGTCGTGTTGGCTATCTATTTCAGCCATCCAAACAAGCACCAAACCTCATCCAAAAGTCCCAAAACTTCCCCCAAGACACATATTTAACCTCCTTAAACATGAATTAATTTGAAAACCAATATTTTAGGGTCGAGAAGACAAAAATAAAAAATCCTTAGAGTTTAGGGGTCTTGAAAAAGACTAAGTCCTCAATACTTAGTTAATTTTTCAAGCCTTGGATACCTTAAGCATGAAACTAAGAGCTTAATTGAGCTTAGAATATTATGACGTATTACAATATCTCGCCCTAGGGAACATTTATCCTCAAATAAAACTAGTTAAACTAGGAATACTATCGCAACTGAGGTTATATACTAAACATACATAACTTGGAACATGATCACATTACTGAGTCGGAAGCATGATACATAAACTAAACCAATTTTGTGAATGCATGCAATGACATGAGAATAGTTACATAGCTACAACTAAGAACCAAAAAAGAGTCAATCTAATGAAAATCATTACCTCGAGCTAAATTTGAGATTGCATAGAAAAGATGAAGATACTTGATTCACATATCTGCTTCTGCTTCCACAATATCTCCCTTAATAGATAGATTTTGCCAAAGTACTTTACCAAGGGAACCTCTTTATTCCTTATCCTACAAATCTGATGATCAGGATCTCAACTGGACTTTTTTGTAGGAAAGGCTATCCTGAACATCCATACCTTCTAAAGGAACAAGAACTACTGAATCACTGATGCATTTCTTTAACAAGGAAATATGGAAAACAGGATGTACTGATGCCAAGTCTGAAGGCAACTTAAGCTCAAAAGTTACCTTTCCAAAATGGTGAAAGTTTCTATATGGAGCAATTTAGAAAGGACTGAATTTCCCTTTTTTCCCAAACCTCTTTACCCCTTTATAGTCAAAATCTTCAAATAAACCATATCACCAACCACAAACTATAGATCTCTTCTCCTCATATTTGCATAGGATTACTGACGGTATTGGACTTTTTTCCTCCTTTCCAAAATAAAATGAACCTTCTCCATCTCCTAAAACACTAACTCTAGCCCTATCAATGTAACCTCACATGATTCAAACCAACCAATGGGAGATATATATCTTTTTTTTATAGAGAGCTTTAAATAGAGGCATATGAATACAGTAGTTATAACTATTGTTAAAGGCAAACTTATTCAAAGGTAAATGGTCATACCAACTACCTTTAAAGTTAATAACACATGCCCTCAACATGTCTTCTAACGTTTGAATAGTACTCTCTACTTGACCATTTGTCTGAGGATGAAAAGCTATATTGAGATGAACTTGGTACAAAGTCCCTTCAGAAAATCCTTCTAAAAGTGAGAGGTAAACCAAGTACCCCAATCTGAAAATATAGATAGTGAAATCCCATGCAATTTAGTTAACTCCCTAAGATAGAGCCTAGGATAATCCTCAGCTAAGTACGAAGTATGAATTGGCAAGAAATGGGCTTACTTGGTTATTCTATCTATAATAAACCAGATAGAGTTATGTTGATGACGCATAGGAGGCCATTTTGTCATAAAATCCATATTCAACACTTCCTACTTTCAGGTGGGGATGCTAAGATCCTAAAGTGTATCACTAAGCCTTTGGTGCTCTACCTTAAACTGCTGGCAGTTCGAACACTTAGCCACAAACTCTGTAATATCTTTCTTCATACAATTCCACTAATAGATTTCACATAATTCACGATACATCTTAGTGGCTCCTAGGTGAATTAAATATCGTACACCATTCACTTCTTCTAAAATTAGCTATCTTAAACCATCAACATATAGAACACATAATCTACCCTGACAATGAAGCACACCATCTCACGCTTGGGAGAAAACCTCCACATTCTGATCTATAACTCCCTCCTGCAACTTAACCAACTAGGATCCCTATCTTGCCTTTCTTTTACTTTGGCAGCTAACGAATATTCTGAACCATTCCGAACCTATGTACTACCTTAAGCTACATCAATCAATCAAACACCTATCTAGCAAGCTGATGAACCTCATGGACTAAGTTATTTTTATCTTTCTCAACATGAGCAACACTACCTATAAACAATCTACTAAGGGCATCTTCTACTATATTGGCTATGCTCGGATGATACAACACACTTATATCATAATGTTTTAGCAAAAGCCACCTTTTAAGACAAAGATTCAGGTCTTTCTACACGAACATATCAATAAACTCTTATGATAAGTGAACACATCAACGTGAACCCCATAAAGATAGTGCCTCCAAATCTTTAAGGCAAAGACAACAGCTGCCAACTCAAGATCATAGGTTGGGTTATTTTTTTTATAGGGTTTAAGATGTCTGCAGAAATAGGCTATGACCTTTCCTCTTTACATAAAAACACAACCAAAACAAACTCTTGATGAATCACCGTAGACTACAAATCCATCTGAACCATCTAGAAAAGCCAAAACTACAACAGAGGTGAGTTGAGTCTTCAACTCCTAATAACTTTTCTTACAGGAATTTGACCACTAAAATTTAACCTTATTCTAAGTCAATCGAGACATGGGGGATGCAATAGAAGAAAAACCTTTAAAAACCATTTGTAATAACTAACCAAACCAAAGAAACTTCTAATAGCTGATGGAGAGATATGTCTAGGCCAGTTTATCACTGCTTCAATCATTTAAGGGTCAACTCAAATGCCATCACCGAAAAAAATATGAGCAAGGAATTCTACTAATCTTAGCCAAAATTTGTACTTACTAAGTTTGGTAAATAACTAACGAGCTCTAAAGGTATGTTATACAATGTTCAGATAGTTTGCATGATCATCCTTACTATGAGAATAGACAAGGATGTCCTCAATGAAGACTATGATGAATATGTCCAAGTACTCTTTGAACACCCTGTTTATCAATCCATGAAAGCTATAGGGGACTTCGTTTGTCCAAAGGACATAAATAGGAATTTGAAGTGACCATATTAAGTCCTAAAAGCTATTTTTAGGATTTTACATTCTCTGAATCTGAGCTAATGATAGCCAGATCAGAGGTCTATCTTAGGGAAATAGCTGAAACCTTTAAGTTGGTCGAACAAGTCATAAATTTTGGGGAGTAGATACTTATTCTTTATTGTGATGTTATTAAACTGATGTTAATCAATGCATGTTCTGATAGAATGGTTTTTATTACGCACGAATATGACTGGAGCATCCAACGGAAAAACACTAGGCCTAATGAAACCCTTATCTAAGATATCTTTTAAATATTTCTTCAATTCCTTAAGCTTAGCTGGAGCCATTCTATAAGGTGGAATAGGCATACATTGGTGTATGCCAAGCCCATTGAGTAGAGGAAATTTCTAACTCTCACTGAATTTGAATCCAGTGGGGATCCTACAAAAACCTAGTAGGATGTCTAAGAATAAAATATGAACCTCCTAAAGGGGTTTATGATGTTGTACCTCCTATCTTTCCGAAGAAGTATAGGATATTATTGATCGATAGACTGGTGAGCTATTAGATCAGATAAAGCCATGAGGAAGAAAATAGAAGAAGCTCAATGGGTAGCTAGGAACATAGAGCTAGTTAAGATGAAACAAAACGCAGACCGTCAAGCAACACTTGGTGAAAACTAGAACAAATCTAGATGTGCTAGTATTTAAGTAGTCCAAGTATATTAGAATATGAAACATATATAGATATTGAAGAAAACTTGGGATATTTGATCCGGTAGTGACTAGAGCCATAGTCCCTCATATTTAACCCCAGTCATAAAGTAAAATTTACAAGAACAATGATCCAACACTTAAATCTAAAGGGTGTGTTTGTAAGTATACCTATAGATGATGCAAACTGGCACCTTGCTAATTTTATTTGAATTTAAAACTTGTATACAAATTTGGAGATGAATAAAAAACTCAGAATAAGGTTGTTCCTATTCTCACTTACAAGAGAAATATCTTTATGGTTATGGGAACTTCTAAGAGGGTCTATCACTACATGGAACAAGTTGTGCAAGAAACTCTTCTACAGGTTCTTTACTCCATATAGGATATTGCATCTTAAGGATGGCTCTGTAATTTCATGCAGCTACACTCAAAATCTATGAGCGATATATGGTTCAGGTTCAAGAAGAACATGAGCATGGTGCCCAATCATTGATTGTTAGGGATAAGCTTATTGGAGATATTATACTGAGCCTTGACCATCATCTCCAAAGCCATGGTATACACCATATATAGAGGAGATTTTATGAGACTACGCTGGGAGGCAGCTTTAAATATGCTAGATTGAATCTCACTTACTAATCGAGGGTGGAAATCTATAAATGCTTAGAGGGGATTTAGAACATATTTTATTAGTGCCTCTTGCGACCAGAAAGTAGATGATGACATAGTTGTATAAAAGATTGCATTTCTAAGAACTGAACTTGGGGTACTAGCAAAGTAGCTTTCAACAGCGACTTCTGAGAAAGTAATGTCGTAGAAACACATGAGGAAACTTCAAAAGCTGATGAGTAAGAATTGGAAGAGAAAGCAAATTATCTATATCTTTAGTTGGCGGATCTCTGAGACCAAGTACAAGGGATCCAAGATCAAAATATCTATGACATATAATGACTGTAGCAGAGAGTAAGATGGTGATAGAAGGAAGAAATATGACTATAAAGAGAAAGGAGATAGGTCCATTCCTTCTTGCAGATAAGATGCAAATTCTAAAATGGAAGAGATGCTGGCTAAGATAAGGAAAGGTCAAGATAATCAAGAGATCAGCCTTAAGAAGATTAAGGCTGACATTTTAGGACTGACACAGAAGGTCAAGTCACATGCCACTACTATCAAGCAGTTGGAGTGCTACTTCAGGCAGATGTCAACAACTCTAAACTACAGGTAGCCAGGTACCCTTCTGAGAAACACTATTCAAAACTTGAGAAATAGTGGTTATGTACTTATTATTACTACGAGGAATAGTATGACTAATATGGATCTTCCATGACCTGCTGCATAAGCTGTTAATGATGAGACACTTATGTTGAGTCTAAAAAGGTAACAAGTGATAAAGGTAAAGATGCTGAAGATAAAGGTACGATTCTAATAATTAATCCAAAAATTAGACAAATTTTGAGGCCACCCCCACCTTTTCCTCAGAGATTCAAGAAAAAGAAAGAAAAAGGTAAGTTCAAGAAATTTATATAGATGGTGAAAGAATTGAGCTTGAACATACCTCTTTTTGAGTTGTTAAAAAAGATACTTGTATATGCTAGGTTCATGAAACAACTTGTTACAAGGAAGAAAGGAGCAAAATTTGAGGATATTGATGGTGTGCACTACTAAAGTACAGTCATGACTAGGTCTTTGCAGTAGATAAAAGGTGACCCTAGAGCAATCACTATACCTTGTATTATTGGGTCATCATGATTTGCCAGAGCCTTGTGTAACTTAAGGGCTAGCATTACTTTGATTCTGCTGTCCATATTCAATAAATTAGGCTTGAACCCTCCAAAACCAACTTCAATATGACTATTGATGACTGATCGAACAAAGAAGAAATATTAAATCAAGATGTCCACTATATTGGGAAGACCATTTATGGCTACTAATAGAACTATGGCTGACATGGAGAAAGGTTAGCTTGAAATTTAGAGTAAATGATGATAAGGTTAAATTCAACATCTAAAAGTTGATGAAGTACCCAACTAACTTGAGGGTAGTTTTGGTGATTGATTGTATTGATGACCCTGGAGGAAAGTCATATGGGTATCTTAATAAAATATGAGTGGTCAATTTACCCGCATCGTGCCACAACATTAAATTAAGTTCTACATGGGATACACTATGGGATTGTTAGTAAAGTCAAAATAACCAACATAGCCATGCCATGACACAATATTAAATCAAGCACTGAGTGGTAGGAGCTTACTATTGTTAGTGTTCACGTTTTTGTTGTTTTTCATTTTTGTAGGTTTTTACCTCTTGGACTTACCTGAAATATGGTAAAAATTAATAGATTCATCAATTTAAATGTAAGGGGGTTCTGTAATTAACCCATAATTGTCACAAGTCCTATACTATAAGTTGAGTAAAAATTTGGAAATTTGAAATTTTGATGATGAAAAATGGAAAGTTAAGGACTTTGGCTTCTAATTTCACTTTTGGGACCTCAAACTTAGGTTACAGGACCATATGTAGCTGGAAAATATTTAAACGCCAAGTCTAGGCTACAAGAAAGCTAGCCAAAACTTTTGGCCGGGCACTCGCGCCATGCACTTGTTGACCGAAGGTGGCACCTGCGTCCCTTGCCTGGCCGCATATACAGACGTAGGTACAAGCTGCGGCTAGGTCAAAATGTGGGCCTATATTTTAATTCAAATTTTGTTCCCACCAACACATATATGACCCAAAATAGCCCCACCAATATTTAAAAATCCATAACCTCATCCTAACTCATTCTAATCCTTAAAATTTCACTTTTTCATTGAATTCAAACTCCCCTCTTAAATTACAAACTAACCCACACTTATGTAAATGATATATTGACACTTATTTGAGATACCAACTTATTCCACGATGCTAAAAACAAGTTTCAACTTTGGATTTTCTTGACTTATTCAGTATTCACTTCCGATTATTCACAAATGAAGTAACTTTCTTAGCTCCTAATAGTTATGTAGTGATCTATCTATTATTTGAACAAGTTGATATGTGTATTTCATTGAAAAATATATAGAATCAATCATGCTTGTATGTAGGAGCCTTGAAGTAGCCTAAAATCATAATGTAGGGCCTTATTTTGAAGGAAAATCTAAAGCAATGCCCCAACTGGAAGTTGAACTTGAGTGAATCAAAGTAATACCACTGGTTGAGCATGTTTGTTTTCTTTGAAAGCTATGATTTATGATATGTGTTTGAACATTGGACTTGTTGGGATATCAACTAGGTTATAGGGGTGTGAATATTGAGGAAAAATTCAAAATTCTTGAATGTTGAGTTTTTCTTCAACTTTCTCTATCCCTCATTTTTATTTGAAACTAACAAATAGTTTTTCAGGTATATATAACACCTAAGGGTATGCAGAATATGATGGATGGTACTTTGTGGAGATAGGGAGAGTCTCCTGAGCTTAGTTGCTTCGTGGAGGGTACTTGAGGTAGCAATGGAGAGACACTATAGTTGAGGCAACACACAGAGTTACGAGAGGACAGACACACGATGCTATTTAGAAATTTGTAGACCGACCCAGAATAAAGTCATCAAGGATATCACCCCCACATACTTCTCTACCTATTAATACTGATGATGAGTACATGAATTCTAAGTCTACTCCACAGGTTACTACTTAGGACCCCTAGTCTGAGGAAAGGTCCCAATATTAATTCGACGAGGTAGAACAAGAGGAGCTATTAGTGGTGCCCAAGTCGGAGGAGGGTACTGCTACTCATATAAAATAGAGAAATGTACTCCAATCTAATGAGGATACAGAATGGGCTACCCACGATACATCAGTATAGCTGGGGTAGCATCCTACTCCTGCATATGCGATAGATACACCACTCAAGTAGGGACCTCTAAGGTGGTGTGTGGAAAGGATGTTGGAGATATATACTATTAACAATCATATTTGAAAGGTAGGCAGGTATATAGGGTGCATTTATAAGGAGTGCCATATTGACCTCTTGGGGGATAAATCAAGTACCATTGTTACTGGCAGTATTTGATAGATGTCAGTTATAGTAGATGATTAGGCCAATCAGTTATGATAGAATAGTTATATTATGGGAGTTTATGCATCCTATATAGCTACATAGTCCTTCCTATGTGTAGACATCCATGCCTAGTGAGATTCTTGAGGCAGCCATAGCTTGAGCATACACTGGATATAGGGGGTCAGAGTTGACATTTTGATACAGACTATTAACAAAGTTATCTTTGGCCCAAATCATATTCTTCTTACATCTAAAGCTATGGCAATAGACTAAGGGTTGGAGGTGATTTACATATCATACGGGAGGCTAAGCACTGATTAAAGAGGGTTGAGATTGCTAGGTGGATAGTCAGTCATATTTCACCGTTGGTTGATTCAGCCCTATTGATTAAGGGGCATGGTGTGATCAAGAATGGCCTATTTACATTTGATTGGCCAAGTTTTGGTAGTTTCTAATTAGTATAGACTGATACCCACTACTTTAGATTGTACCTTAATATGGGAGGAAGCAACACTAGTTTCTTGTATTTTAGCCAAATATGTTTTTGATTTAGTTACCATTCTCCGGTATGAGTTACATGAAAAAGAATTTATGGAGTTGACTAACATTCCATTCCCTTTCATGATTTAGAGGTCATATGATAAGGATGGTGAGAATGAGATTCAAGGTATGGATGAGAGGGTACTTGCGATGGTGACTACACAAATAAAGACTATGAAGGATCTAGCATTTCTAGGCCCTTCTAGGAGATCAAACGGCAGGCAACAGTACCACAGCCCAAACAATTTCTATTGAGCCTGATGAGGCATATAAAGATGATGTGGGTATTAGTATAGATATGGAGATAGGTGTGCAGAGAGAGGCTCCAGACTCTAATATACTTAGAGAGAGGACGTCAACTACTCTTCTTCAGTGTATTCTTTAACCTTAGAGCCGATTGGTGTATCTTCAAAGCCTACTTACCCATCTACTACAACTCCTGCTACAAGTATAATCTCTAAATCTAGCAAGTTTTTACAAAGCTTATTGGATGGCCAGAGGACCACCGATGCTCGATTGAGGGGTATTAAAACTAAGAGGACTACCCTTTATGAGAAGATAAGAGTAGGGATTAGGACTAGATTTGAGCAGGCAGAGGTTTGATGGGAGGCTTCATATAGAGCTACACTGTCTGAGCAATATACTAATTTCCATGTATGGCTAGATGAGATTGAGAGAGAGGTTACAACTTTATTCATAGAGACAGATACACTAGATTAATCCTAGACAAGAGAGGAGTTTGATATATTATGAGTATAGGTCTCTCTCTCGTAGAGAGCTGTGTAGAAGCCACACCCTTAGTTAAACCCTCTATGGTCTAGATATCACCTCCACGTGTATCGAGATAGTTTGATTTCTTTGCTGAGAGTGATGAGGAGGTCCCTATAGTTGGGCCCAAGAGAGGTCACATAGAAGATTTTCAAGATCTTAATTTTCCATATGTCCAGGCCGTTAGAAAGGCTAGACATGATTAGTTTGAGATAGAATTCGTTGATAAGTAAAGGATTATATCTATAGAAGGGGGTGCATCATCTAGTAGTGCACCACTGCCTCCATCATCTTATATATCCACAAATAGGGATGTTTATGATTTGGGCACCTAGTGAATCCTAGGTATGTTCTCACTTCCCTCTATTTTGTTTTAGCATATTGTGGATGGTGATTAATTTTTAGTTAGTGGTGGAAATATAAAACACCTTAGCTTTTGGGACATACAAATTTCCTGAGCTTTGAGCTGACTATTTTTGTAATAACTCATTATATAAGTCATATGATGTAGGTATAGGTCATTTGACCTAACTCCTAAGGTGTTTAGTGATGGTTATTGGGCTTCTGTTATGGTTACAATTTTGTGGTATGGGTCGTTAGGTATAGTGATGAGTCACAAGATGATCCTTCACTTAATTAGAAACTTAGTAAGTTGATTTGGTTCTATGTATGAGTGGCTCACTATGGACTATAAGTATAGGTCACGAGTTATTCTGGGAAGTCATATGTTGTCCAGTATCAATCTTTTTGGATTCAGTCTAGTGTACGGTTGGACCATATGAGTCATATAGTCTAGACACAAGTAGGGAAAATGGAGTCATGTGTTACGGTCATGAGTTAAGTTGTTGATTCATAAGCACCTGGTGTATTTTTTATAGTTTTAAGTTAGGGATATTCTGACATTTCCCCTTTTAACTCCTTTGGAAACCATGACATAAAAAACCTTGTGTGGCTTTATTATCCTACTATTCTTAATCAAACACTCTTATAATCTCTCTCAAACACTCTCTCGAGCAATAGGATGGAAAATTAGGGGCTTTCTAGAGTAGTTCTCTCCCTCTTTCTTGGTTTTTAAGGCATGTTACTCCTTTCTCATTGTTATTGTACAAACAACATGTTTGATAATATTTGAATTTCATGGTATTGGTATGGTTTTGAATAATGATTGGGGGTTTTGGATGTTCATTGTTGAATAGTGTTTCTCATGTTTTGATTATTTTTTTTTATGATTTTAGTAAGATTCTTACATTTTGGAATTCATGTTAATGGTAAATTGATTTTGGGGTATTATGGATTCCCAAATTACTTGGTTATGGTTTTGAAACTTATGTTCCCTCGAGATGTTTGTTAAAATGCCAATGACAATGATTTTTTCACGTAGTTTGATTATTCTTGAAATAAATGCATTGCATAAAAGGTAATGGAACTTAAATTGGTTTGTTTGGTTTTAAATGTTTTGGAAAGGCCTTGGTGTTCATTTTCTTTATTTAATTGAAAACTTTGGAGTAAACTTGGTTTAATGGTTTTGGTATGGCATTAATAGATAGACTTGCAATCTTTAATTTTTGTATGAAGATACCAATGGTTAAAGCCGTATTTAAAGACTCCCAGGTAAATGGTTGGAATGTGTAATTGGTTTTAATATGGGCTTAAAAGGGGTATGTAGCAAAGTCGTAGAAGGTGGAGGTCCCTGGGGTCTAATACTGAAAACTCATGCTTATGGATATAAGGTTTGGTCATGGTGATTATGTGCCTGATATCAGACTTTATATTAGGAGATGTACTAGTCATCTTAGGCACTTTTCACCCGTTATTCAGCTAACATGCATTGGAGCTCTTTCAGCATGGAGAGCTGAACCGCTTAGCCCATGGGTGGTTTTAGTACGACAAAGTTACACATCCCAGATAAGTGTTTTAAATGCATGCTAAACCCTATTTCCTTTCACGACATGATATATATGTAAATATGTGATTATTAATGGTTATTTGAGTTGTTATTGAATTATGGCATTATTTTAGCTTTATCCTAAGTACATTCTAGCATTCACTCCACTACCCATCATCAGGAACTATATCCACACGCGATGCAAAAATTGGCCATGCTACCATTTCCTCTTACTCAATGACTTGGATTTGGGGACAAGTTTGAGTCAGATTAAAGTGGTGAGCTTCCATACTCTGAAATACTCTATTTCATTCCACGAACTTCTTTTCATTATTTTTATTTCTTAGATTTTGGTTTTGGCTATGGTCCGGGGCTTGTCCTGACTAAATGTTATTTGATTCTAGTTAAAGGCTTTGTCAGACTACTATAGGCATGGACGGTGTCAGTATTTGTGTTGACCTTGGTATTGATATTGGCATTAGAGTTGACACTAGTTGGATAAATAGTTGAGGTTGTTGTATTTTTAATATAAAATTTATTTAATGTCTTCAAACAATTATTGTTTTATCTTGTCATATGTTCAAAATTCACCCTTCATAGGGTGTAGGGTAGTTATTATTGGGTAGCAGGGGTGGTATTTGGTCCTGGTTGGACTATAGATGCCTGACATGAATAGCACCTCATTTGGGTCATGTCAGATTGGTATCAAAGCCCTAAGTTCATGGTCAATTGGGTATCTGACAAATCTGTGTCAAGTAATGTCTTTTTAAAGGGTATGTAGCACACAACATTCATAAAGGAGAGGCTACAAGAAATTTAGGAATATTTGTCTTCCTTGTGTTCTTTTTTCAAGCTGTAGAGTCTAAGGTCCTAAATTCTTCTCTAATTCCCATTTGTTTTCCTTTTCAAATCATGCCTTCTCAAAGATCTGAAGCTCACAAAAACTTTTCTGTGCTACTTTAGGACAATGTTTATGGGACCCATCCTACTTATGGTGTCCAAATTTAGTCTACGGGTCTAGTTCCCAGTTACCCTCCTAAGGTTCCACCAGTTGCTTCTAGTCCATCTTGAGCCCCTCAGGCTGATGTGACAAATATTATATTTTCTCAGTCTAAGAGGATGTGGGGAAATTCTGGGTCATACCCAACGACTAGTGATACCTAATAAAGCCATCAGGTGACACGCATTTTCAAGGTGGGAATAATTATAGACACTACACAATTTGAGGGTAGCAAGGCCCAATCAGCTCCTTTATATCGTCTTTATAGATTTTATGGTTAATTTCATTGACATAATTGTGATGAACAAAAGGATAAGTCCTTCAACTATGGTTAGCTTGGGCACATGGCTAGAAGTTATCTAGTGGCCAAAGTTGCTTTAGGGGAAAACAAGGTTCATGTTTCCTACTCTTTAGCTCCGGCATCAAAAAGTATACCATCTAGTTCCAACACTAGTTAGAACTGTCTCTATGCTCTCACTATTTACTAGATCTAGGGTCTACTCTCTTTTATGTAACCACATTTGTAGCTGTGTATTTTGATTTTAGTCCGAAGTGAGTTGCAGGCCTTTTTTATATTTTTACCTTAGTGGGTGACTCTATGTTGGCTAAAAGATTCTATAGGGGTTGTGTGGTATCTATGAGTGGTCGGGAGACTCTGGTAGAACTGTTTGAATTAGATATAGTTGATTTTGATGTCATATTAGGTTTGGATTTGTTGCACTCATGCTATGCTTCTCTAGATTGTAGAACTCATAAGGTTGTCTTTAAATTCCCTAATGAGACAATTATTGAGTGGAAGGGTCGTTCCCTAGATCCTCAGGGAAAGTGCATATCTTGTCTTAGAGCTCATAGATTAATATCCAAGTGGTGTCTCTATTATCTGGTCTGAGTTAAAGATTCTAACTCGGAGTCTCCTTTTTTATATTCTATCTAGGTGGTGAATGAATTTCCTGAGGTTTTCCCTAATAACCTTCCTGGTGTTCCTCCGGATAAGGAGATTGAGTTTTAGGATTGATTTTTTTTAAAAACCTCATCCAATTTTTATTCCTTGATATGGAATGGCTCTAGATGAGTTGAAATATCTTAAGGAGTAGCTAAAGGATCTTTTAGAAAAGGCTTTCATGCATCCTAGTATGTCCCTATGAGGTGCATAGGTGTTATTCGAGTGTTAGAAGGATGTTGCCTTTCGGATGTGAATTAATTATTGATAGTTAAATAAGGTGATAGAAAAAAATATGTATCCTCTTCAAAGGATAGATAATTTATTGGATCAGCTAAAGGGTGCTAAATTTTTCTCCAAGATCAACCTACGATCTAGGTATCATTATTTAAATATTAGGGAGGTGGATATCCCTAAGATAGCCTTCTGTACTCGGTATTGGCATTTTGAGTTTCTGGTTATGTCTCTTTGGTTGATCAATGCCCCGACAATATTCATAGATATGATGAATAGAGTCTTCCATCAGTTTTTAGATTTGTTCATCATTATGTATATAAATAATATTTTGGTGTACTCTAAGAGCGAGGTGGATCATGCCAATCACCTCTGTATTATGTTGTTGACCTTGAAAGAGCAGCAGTTATATTCTAAATTTTTGAAATGTGAATTCTAGTTGAACGCTATCACTTTTCTCAGTCATGTAGTTTCATATAAAAGGATCGTGGTGGATCCACAGAAAGTTAACAAATGGCCTATGCCCATGACTCCAACTGATATGCGGAGCTTTTTAGATTTAGCTGGTTACTATAGAAGGTTTGTGGAAAGTTTTTCTTCTATAGCTTTCTTGTCGACTAAGATGACACATAAAAAGATGAATTTTTTATGGTTAGATGTTTGTGATGGTAGTTTTGAAAAGCTAAAGGATAAGCTTACTTTATCTCCATTCTTGACTTTTTATGAAGGCACAGATGGATTTGTCATTTATTTTGATTTATCTTGTGTGGGGCTTGTTACATCTTGATGCAGCATAGCAAGCTGGTACTTTATGCCTCTAGACAGTTGAAGGGGCATGAGAAAAATTATTTGACTCAAGACTTAGAACTTTTGGCTATGATGTTCCTATTAAAAATTTGGCATAACTATTCTTATGGAGTGCATGTGGATATCTTTTTTGTTCATAAAAACATGCAATATGTGTTTACTCAGCAAGATCTTAACCTTAGGCAAAGAAGATGGCTTGAGCTACTCAAGGATTATAACATAAGTCTTCACTAACATCCACAGTAAGATAATATGGTTGTTTATATTCTTAGCAGGTTATCCTTAGGGAGCCTTGCTCATGTGGAGAAGGAGAAGAGGGAATTGCTGAAGGATATTCACCATTTGGCTACTATTGAAGTTTGCCTCTTGGACTCTGAGGTCTGTGGTGCATTTGTTTAAGAGGTGACATAGTCGTCTATTGGCTTGAATATCAAGGAGAAGCAAGTGTTAGCTTCTATCTTGAGAAGGATCAAGGGTGATGTAGGTGGGCAAAAGCTAATGGCCTTTGAGATTAGTGGTAATAGTACCTTATGGTACAAAGAGAGGCTATGTCTTCTTGACATAGATGTTTTGTGAGAGATGATCTTGGCTAAGGAGCATGAGTTTCTTTATGTTATTTATACTGGTCCAATGAAAATGCATCATGGCCTTAAGTAGATGTATTGGTGGAAAAATATAATGTGAGATATGGCTAGTTTTGTCGATAAGTGCATGGTGTACCAATAAATGAAAGTTGAGCACATGAGGCCCAGAGAACTATATCAAAAAATCTAGATGCCTGTATGGAAATAAGAAGTAATCAACATGGATTTCATTACAGGTTTTCCTCAGTCTCAGAATTAGTTTTTTTTAGTTTGGGTCATCATGTATAGGATGACAAAGTCCACTCAATTCAAGCCTATGAGGACTAATTTTTTGGCAGAGGATTATGCAAGGTTATACCTCCAAAAGATTATAAAGTTGCTTGGATGTATATTTATAGCTTCACAAATCATGGTATTCAATTATCATATCACTTTTTGCATATGTTTCATTGGGTTTTGGGGATCAACGTGAGTCTTAGTACAACTTTTCACCCATCTCGGATACGAAATAATAAAGGTCTATTTAGATATTGGAAGATACGCTTTAGAGCTTTAGTGACTGACTATCTTTGTAGTTGGGTTTAGCATTTGACTCTTATAGAGTTTGCCTATAATAATAGCTACCACTCTAGCATTATAATGGCTCTGTTTGAGTTATTGTATAGTAAGAGGTATAGAGCTCCTATTAGGTGTTTTGAGGAAGGTGAGGCAGAGATGTTTGGCCTGAATTTGGTTCACCAAGCTATAGAGAAGGTAAAGGTGATTTGAGATAGACTTAAAGTTGCCCAAATTCATCTAAAGTCCTATGTGGATGTGAGGCTAAGGAAGTCTGAATTTGAGGTTGGGGATATAGTGTTATTAAAGGTGTCTCACATGAAGAGAGTGATGTGGTTTGGGAAGAAGGGGACCTTACTCCCCAGTATGCTGGTCCATGGTTTTGAGAAGGGTTGGTAATATTGTGTATAAGTGTGAGTTGCCTTCTAGTTTGAGCTCCATTCACTCAGTATTCTATGTTTCTATATTGAGAAAGTGTATGGCTGATCCATCGCAAATTATGCCTATCAAGGATATTTGTATTTTAGATTTCCTATCTTATGACGAGATCCCGGTTGGGATCTTAGATCGGTAGGTTCATCGGTTGTGGACCAAGGACGTTGCCTTGGTAAAGGTTCTATGGAAGAAGTACAAGGTTGGAGAGGCTACATAGGAAGCTAAAGCGGACATGATGTCCAAGTATCCATTCCCATTTTCGGCTCCAAAAATTCATACATAAGGTATGTGTTGTTCTTAACATCTTTGTTTTCTAACTTAGTTAAAGAAAAGTTTTATTTTTTTGGTATCTTTGTTTTCTAACATCTTTAAAGGTAAGAGTAGAGGCGTGTGGAGTCCAAATCTTTGGTATGTTTATGGATTCCCCAAATTACTTGGTCATGTTTAATTAATTTATTTGCCCTCAACCTGTTTGTTAAAATGCCAATGAGAATGATTTTGTCACATAATTTAACTATTCTTGAAACTGTTGCATTTCATTAGAGGTAATGGAACTTAAATTGGTTTTGTGGGTTTTAAATAGTTTGAAAAGGTCTTTGTGGCCACGATCTTTATTTAATTAGGAAATTTGGAGTCAACTTGGCTTAATCGCTTTGGTATGGCATAAATAGATAGAATTACAAGCTCTAGTTTTGGTTTGGCGATAACAATGGTTAATGCCCAATGTAAAGATTCCTTGGTAAATGGTTAGAATGTGTAAATGGTTTTAATAGGTCTTAAGGGGAGGTGTAGCAAAGATGTGGAAGGTGGAGTTCCCGGGGGAACCAATAATGTAAACTCATGTTTGCCGATATGAGGTTTGGTCATAGTGACCATGTGTATGATGTCACACATTATATTTTGGGAGACGTACTTTTTATCTCAGGTTCTTTTCTCTGATCATGTGGCTAACATGTACTGGGGCCCTTTCAGCAGAAGGTGCTGATCCTATATAACATGTGGGTGGTTTTAGGGGGACAAAGCTACACAACCCAAGTAAAGTTTTTAAATGCATGCTAAACCCAGTTCTCTTTAGTGTCATGATATATCTGTATATATGTGATTGTGTGTGGTTATTTTGACTTGGGTTTAAAAGATGACATTATTTTATCTTTATCCTTGAGGACATGCTAGCATTCAATTTGCTAATCGTCTTTGGGTGATGTATTTCCACGTAATGCAAAAACCAACCATACTACCATTTCTCCTACTCAGTGACTTAGTTTTTGGGATAGTATTGAGCCTTATTAAAGAGGTGATCTTCCATACTCCAGAAAACACTATGTCATGATATGAACTTCTTTTCTTATATTTGTTTCTTTTATTTTTGTTTTTTTCTATGGTCGGGGTCTTATCCCGATGGAATGTTGTTTAATTCTTGTTAGAGTCATTTTCAGGCTACTATTAGCATGAGCGGTGTAGGTATTAGTGTCGGTTTGTATTGGTGTTTGCATTGGGGCTATCACTGGTTGAAAAATTGGTTGAGGTTGTTGGATTTCGATTATAGACTTTATTTAATATTTTCAAGTTATTATTGTTTTATCTTGTTATATGTTCCAAATTTATCTGATATAGGATGCAGGGCGGTTATGATTAGGTTGCAGGGGTAATCTCTGGTCCTGGTTCGACTTGAGATGCACGACATGACTAGGCCCTGGTTTGGGTCGTGTCAGCATGCCATGCCGCTGAGGCTTTTTTTTTCATTCTTCTTTTCCTATTGACCGCAATATGGTTGTAGAATCAACATGTCTAGGATAATTTTCTGTTGTATGGTATTTTATTTTGTATTATGTTATTTTTGCATAATTAGGAGATTTTTAAGTAATTAGGGTAGTAGTCATGGTTTGACTGATTTTTGATACCCCTCTAAAATTTTGTGTTTTAGAACTATGTGAATGTATATATATGTGAACATTATTGATCTTTTTATAGCATTAGAATTAGGGACACGATAATCACTTACTAGCAATTGTATAAACCAGATACGTAGTAGTTGGTAATATTTACTCTATGTCATGTGTGTGAGATACTACCTAGTTCCTTTTGTGTGTTGAATTCAAAACTTTCCTGGTTAGTCTTGTCTAGATTACAGGATAGTCGATTAGGAAATGATCAAATGTCGTTTGTGATTTTTAGTCAACTTTTAGCCTAAATGACCTTCTATGTGTAAATTATATCCCTTGATCCTTGTTTTGAGCATTACAAGCCTATTTTTCTTGTTTCACCATTCACCTTCCATTTATGTTACAATGAACCTGTTTTGGCCCTAGTCCTCATTGGACATTGTGCACCTTAACTCAAACAAAATGTCTAAGTTGAGGGTGGATAGCATAGGGCTGTGTAGTGTAAAATGGATATGAAAAAGGGTCAAATAATGTAAAAAGTTAGTAGAACTGGGTGTGGTAGAAAATGAAAAATAAAAAGAAAAGAAAAATTGTGAAAAAGCAAAAAACAAAGAACAAAAGACCAAATCCAACTGGAATATGCAAAAAGAATAAAAAGGGTGGAATAAAAGAACACTAGCTAGTAAGTGAGACCCCAAACTTAGTGTAGTGCCAAGGGGGCTTAGTCGCTTGATATGTCCATGTGTACCATACCAGCCCCCAAACCTACATTACAAGTCGAGAAAATACCCGTAGTGACCCTAACTTACTATCTGAATACTAAGGCAAAAAAAATAAGGGCAATCCTATGGTATTTGGCATGCATTGGTTAGAACCTCTCTTTTGAATGTGAGTGTATCATGAACATCCCTGCATTGAAATGCATTATTTCATAAGAGTGAGTGGGACATCCTTGTTTGGAGGGCACTTCAGTCATACTTCTAGCTATTTTCTTATTTCGGGTAGTGTAACTTGTATATATGAGTGGTTGACTATTGCTAATTTAATTTTCATACCTTGATCCCAATGGGTCACATTATTGTACTTCAAGTTCATACACAGATGGTTTTGAAAAATAAGATTGGAGGGGCGTTGTGATCTAAGATTTAAGTGTTGACTGGCTGCCTTGAAATGATTAGATTCTACAAATTAAGCTTCATTTTTTTTGTGTGTCTTGTTGCGTGGGGAAATGCAAAGATTCAAAGGTTAAGGCATTGATGTGCTATAGAAATATAGCAGTTTGATGGTAAAATTGCGGAAAATATGCAAATTTCTAAGGTTATTTTGTTAGATATGATGCGTTTTAGGTATGTTTTGCAAGAAATCATGTTTTTGATGGTAAGCTCATGAAAAAGGTGAAAAAGGATATTCTGGCTACTTTTTGGAGCAATTATGAATGTTCGAGACACTTTTCGGCTTGTTCTTGATCAAAGCATGTTCAAGAATTGAAGAAGAATTGAAAAGATGAGTCCCGACACTTACAAAGTCAATCTACAAATTACATATAGTACATACGGACTATAAGTAGGCAAAGCAAGTACCAAAACTACAAAATCCTGAGAGCTGACTTGCAGGATTTCTTTCATTCAGTACCCATGCCCTGTACCTGCGCTCACCATGCTGGCTCCAGGTACTACCTGTACCCAGGGTTAGGGCGCAGGTACTACCTGCGCCCAAGGTCAGGGCGCAGGTGCAGACCACAAGTTGCCATTGACCTTGTTTTCTCCTATTTCATTCGGGCTTTGATTTTAGGGTTTCCTTATGTTCTATAAATACCCTTTATGTGTTTTTCAGTAGGAGTTACGCACATTTGATACACATAAACATATTTTGATTCCAAGATTCAATTTTTATCTTGGGATTATCTTGTATTGACTTTAGTTGAGTAATTAAGTTATGGTTATGGGATTTTAAACTTCTTGTCATAATTATTTCATCTATGGTTTCGATTATGAATATTATTTATTACTTCACAAACATGAGAAGCTAAATCCCATAGTTAGGGTTGTGAAAACCCTAGCGAATTGACGAAGTAGAGGAAGTGTTGTTTTTATTCTTAATTGATACCCATGCATGCATTACTTTGTCTTCATTATAATAGTTTTCTTAATAGGTGTACATGTTAGGATTCTGCTTAGATATTGAGGCTTACTCTGAAAGAGAAGTAGTGACTAGGAAAAGATAAATTCAATGGTAATTTGGAGTTTAACTATCAATCCACGCTTCTAGGTTTTATCCAAGTAAGATGGTTAGATTTCATCTAATAACTAGAGACTCAAAAGGTAATAATTAACTGGGATAAAAATAAGGGTTAGTAAGGCGACATTCCAAGACACAAAAGTTAAAGGGTGAAATCCTTCTGCTAATCCAAAAGACTGCAGAAGGTATACAACATATTGATTCTACATGCAAAGTATTAGGTTGGTTCAACAAAGAATGATTACAATCGTAGTGTTCACTAACGATTGATTACAACCGAAGTAAATATAGTTAACTTCTCCAAATTACTACATCAACACCCCCCATATACTTTTCTTGTATTGCCTGCCGACTACAACCGCTTAGATCCATAATTTAACGTGTTCCCTAGGGATTTGACCCCAACCTTTGGTAGGTTACTATATTTTTACAATGATCATATTATCTGCTGGCAGGAGGTATAGTATTCAAGTTATCAATAGGTTCTTACAATCTTAAAGAATTCATGGTGAAATGCTTATAAAAACCTGTATGACCCAAAAAACTCTAAATACCTTTCATAGAAATCGGTGAAGGTAATTTTTCAATCACCTCAATTTTAGCCTTGTCAAACTCTATCCGCTTCTTTAAAATTTCACGGCCAAGAATGATCCCAACTTTAACCATGTAGTGACACTTCTTCGAACCAAAACTAGGTTGCTCTCTTTATATAATTGTAGTGCATTAGCCAAATGAGCTAAACAATCATCAAATGAGTCACTGATAGTAGAAAAATCATCCATGAAGATTTTGATAGTATCCTTCACCATATCAAAATAGATAGACATCATGCAATGTTGAAAAGTGGGGGAAAATTACATAGAACAAATGATATTTTCTTAAGTGAAAATGTACCTACTGATAAGTGAAATTGGTCTTCACTTGGTCCTCGAGAGCAATAGAAACCTTTTTATACCCCTAATAACCATCTAGAAAACAAAACCATTCTCTATATGAAAAATGATCTAACATCTTTTCCATGAATGGCATAGGAAAGTGATGTTTTTGCATTCAAGTATTCAACATATGATAATCATATACACTCATCATCCTGTGACTAGTATCATGGAAACTAACTCATTCTTCTCATATGGGACGAAAATAATCCCACCCTTCATCGGTGCACAGTGAACCTGGCTCACACACTTATTGTCGATAATAGGGTAAACCATAACTACATCTATCCATATAATAATATCCTTTTTTACGCCCTCATGCATAGGTGGATTCAGATAATGCTTATACTCAATGCTAGGCACATATTATGATTTTAGCTGAATTTTGTGAGTGAAAATTTTGGGTGGAATTCTAATAATATTTGCAAAAGTCCAACCAATGGCTTGGCTCAACCTTTATTGTACGAAAATCAAGGACTCAACTTGTGAATCCAAAAAGTCCACTGCAATAATAACTGACATAGTATGCTGTCCCCAAAAAATACATTACATAAGTGTGAGGGGAGGGCCTTCAATTTCAAAATTAGTAGATTCTTAATGGATGGTTGAGATGGAGATGTTGCTCTAGTATTCAAATCAAGATCTAACTTCTATGGTGCATAAGTATAAGAACCTCTTTCGAAAACTGCGCTCACTATTTCATAATACACCGTGATATTGGTACTATAAAAAATCATGATCAATATTGTCAATGCTCTATTGGAAATCTCTCCTCAATGGGTTCAACCAATTCATCTTCATCTTTTATGTCTGACAATTAGTCACCCATTAGGTTCTGAAATGCTTAATAATTAGTCACCAGCTTCTCAGTTTTAGCTTTGGGTGCATCATCAATATCCGCAGTATCATTTCTCACCTTATCAACCACAAGTATAGGTGAATCCAAAAGTAGCCTTACTTTTTTGAGTGGTGATAGATAAATAGAGACTATCATTTTTCAGATTCTAAATATTATTACTTGGAAGAGTACCTAATTGATACTAGTTTAATGTAGCCAATAGCTACCCAAACTATTATTTAATCTTCTTAATTAAGGTTGCAAGCATTTCTTCCTTTTGGCTCAATCCTGATATGTCTACCTTAAATCTACTTAAGGAAACTCTCTTGCTTGTCTAAACCTTTAATCATCATAGCAAGCAATGCTTCCATTCTCTACTAAGCATCATGGTTCCCCAATGAAGTATAAAGACCACTCATTTCCTTTTAATAATCCATTTACCTCCAGCTATAATCATGTTTTCTACTTTCGTCCTATACCTATCTTTATAGTACTTCTGACCTTGATTCCCTTGCATCAAGTTCCAAGGGTCTTGATTAGATCCTTGGCCTTTTGCTTAGAAACCTGCCATTTCTTTATCGAATTACTTTACCTAAAAGTCAAACTTGCCATATCTAAAATATTTTCCTGATGCTCTCACTATAGTCACCATTTCTACTTTGATATCCTCAAATTTCTTAGTAAGAAACCCAATCACATTCCTTAGTTATGCTACATCTTGATCCAGTATCTTATTTAGGGATCTTTTCTCACTAGAAGCACCAATATTATAAGTCCTAGTGGACCTGTTTGCCTCCTGAGTATACCACCCTTGATAAGTTTTAGTAATATGATCTATTATCTCTTATTCCTGATCTTATCAAAGACACATAAACACTTCTCCTGTATAGTATCAACTGTAATATTGATATTTGCATTTAAGGATTGTAGAATTTCTCCAACAGATTCCTTTTTATGATTATGTGATTTGGAACATTCATCAACTTCTACTTGAACCTTAACGTCTCATATAGTGTCTTTGAATGTAGCTGTCTAAAAGTATATATCTCATGTTTTGACTGTAACATTCTATATGGAGGGAAAAATTTGTCCAGGAACACTATATTCAACTCAATCCAAGTGTTAAATACCCACGAATCAGCTCTCTTAACCAAACCATCGCTTCACTTGTATGAGAAAATAGGAACAACTTGAGTCATTAAGTTTCCTGACTCACCCTTGATAGATTGTACGAATTGCAAATCCCCACAAAAAACATAAGGTGCATGTTTTCATCATCCGTAGCCAAATTGAAAAATGCACATTGTAAATTTAGCAATTGGATTATGTCTCTTCCAATGTAAAATTTTGTTCCTTGGGGCAACTGTGGAGAATTAATTGCACACGTCTCAATTAGTTTAGCATACCATAGATCTTATTTCGGATCATTATAAAGTAGCAAATATTGATGATCTAGTTCTTTAACTCAGTTCATTCTAACTCTATCTATGTTGAGTACTACTCGATGATCTCCTTCTTTTGTCTATCCCTTTCTTCAAAACGTTGGGCAAGTGCAAACCTATCATTTTCTTTGACTATTAACCAAGCAGTGATTTTCTTGGTAGTTTCTTTAATACTATTTAAAGGAGGTTGATTTAATGCAATTGGCTTCGTGCCAGACTTTTTAATCATACTCTTTTTCTTTTTCAATTTTATAATTTTGTTGTAAGGTACATTCAAGCTCAAGATCAAATGGAATTACAAGATCGCCTTGACTCTGAGTACAAGGCATACACTAGATTGTGCCTTAAAATAAATAGAAAATCCAAAATTAACAAATGAAACCAACAACTTCAACATCCTCAATCACTCCATTCGTAACAATATTCCCCAACAACAGTGCCAAAATTTTATGTCACCAAAATTGTATCTCTAAGAAAATATAAAGTGGTCATTTGTAAAATATAGATGCAACGAGGTTGGGTCGATCCCAAGAGTAATAATTTAGAAATCTATCACGAGCTTGCTGATGTAATTGAAAATTACATAAATTAAAAGAGGTTTATATGAAAGCAACAATAATAGTAACAATATTATGTGATTAAGGTTATTATCAATATGAGACAATCACTAGGATTGTGTTCCCTTAACTTCATAACTCCATAGATAATTTCTATTTGTCAAACTGTCTCGGTGACTTGTATACAAAATTGAACTAGTTAGGTATCACCTAACTCTCTCTCAACCTTGATTTAGGTGAATTTTGCTCATCTCCTCTCTGTCTTAGATTGTCGCATTAGAAACTCTTGTTGTTGATATCAAATTAACTATCTCCTCTCAAACTCAAGTTAATTAGACAAATATTGATATCTTCAAATTATTGTTGTGATTTTTTCCTAATATCTATCTCTCCTTTATTCAATTGTTGATTACAGGCAATTTTTTTAACATTTAAAACCATCAAAAAAGCAATCGAAATAAAAAAATCCTAACACATGTATGAACACCAGCTTATTATGACTTTGCACTAAAGGTGCTTTGTTAATCCACTAGGGTTCCTACAATCTCATAGGGTCTAGCTAATCATGATTGTATGAACAAACATAGATTCAATAGTGAAAGCATAATGATGAAATTACCATGAATAATAATGAAACCTATAATCTCAAATTAACTATAAAGCCTGAAAAACTGGAACACTAATTCCAAGAACAACATTATGTCTCAAAACACAAAACAATGTAAGAAGTGTATAAAGTATGCACAAGCTAATAATAAAACATCCAAAGGGTATTTATAGATACATTTGAAAAACTATCCTGAATAGTGTAGGAAATTAGAGTCAACACCAAACCATAAGGCAATCTATGGGTCATAAATTATAACTACGGGAATAATTAGGCTCTTGGAATTAAATGAAATCTTTAATCTATAGCACCCCTACCTACGAGGCAACCTACGGGATATAGATTGTACCTAAGCCTCATAGGTAGTCTTTGTAGGAATTGGAATAAGTAAGATATCTTAAGAATCTTAAGGACTTCAATCTATGCGGTCACCTGTGACCCGTAGGTACTGCCAACAATCCATAGGTTGGCTCATAGGTAGCCTTCTCTGCTACTCTTCAACCCTTTTCTACTTTCTTTCTAGAACATTATTTACCTAAACAATTAGCACAAAGAATATCATATCTCAGAAGAATACCTAATTACTTGCATAATTTCTGTATTTTAAGCATTGAAAGTTACATGAAACTATGACATATTTGCTATTTATTGAGAGAGTTCCCTTATCATAGAGCGATGGTTTCTTTAACCCAAACTATTCTATTGATTAGGGTAGTACCTTCCCTATCGCGATGTTGTATAAATGGTCATCAAAGTTGTCCTTAGGGTGCCTATAGAGGTCCTCAAGAAGTTAAGTGGGAGGACAATAAGGATCCCATCCATGTAGCAAGAATGGTTAGCTATATATCATACTTGCTAGACCCAAGGTTGAGTCTTTCAATATTTCTATTACAAGTATGACTTTAGTAAGTCATCAACTAGCTTTTACTTTATTTGATCTAGGATCCACTTATTCCAATGTGTAAACTTATTTTGCCTTGTGGTTAGAGTTATTGTGATATTTTTTATATATGTCGTTATATATGTCTAATCCCATGGATGATTTTTTAATAATAGATTGGGCTTATAGTTTATGTGATATAATTATTTTATAGTTTGATACTTGGGTTGATCTTATTGTACTAGTCATGGTGTATTTTGATTTGATTCTTGGCGTGGAATGGTTACCTCGATATCATGCTATCCTAGATTATTTTGCCAAGACCATTATTATAACTATTCCAGGTATACCCCTAGTTGTGTGGTGGTGTTTATTAGTCGTGAGCAGATAGAGATTATTTCTTTATTCAGGCTTGGAGGCTTATTTTGAAGAGTTGTGAGTCTTATCTCGCTTATATTCATGATGTTAGCATAGAGAGTTCTTAACTTGACTCTATTCTAATAGTTCGTGAATTTCTTGGCATTTTTCATATAGATCTACTTGATCTTTCTGATAAGCACGATATTTAGTTTATAATTAATCTTGATCCATCCGCTCGACCTATTTTTATGGAACCTTACTGTATGGCTCTTACTGAGATTAAAGAGCTGAATTCTTAGTTTTAGGAACTTTTGGGTACGGTTTTTATTAGATTAGGGTATCTTCTTGGGGAACTCCTATTTCATTCATATAGAAGAAACATGGTTCCTTACGTATAAATATTGACTATAGGTAGCCTAATAAGGAAACAATGAAGAAGGTGTATCCTATGCCTTATATTGATAACTTGTTTAACCTTCTTTAGGGTGAAGCAGTGTTCTACAATATTGACTTAAGGTGTAATTTCCATAAGTTAAGTATTTGGGCTAAAGACATTATAATGAAATCCTTCAAAGCTTATTGTGTTCATTATGAGTTCTTGTTGATGTCTATTGGGTTGACCAATGCCCCAACAACATTTATGGACTTGAAGAACCACATGTTCAGGCCTTCATTGGATTCCTTTATGATTCTTTTCATTGATGATATCCTTGTGTATTTGAGTAATAGAGAGGATTATATGTAGTACTTGAGGATCGTGCTCTAGCTTTTGAGAGATCATATGCTTTTTGGAAAATTCTAAAACTATGTATTTTGGCTCTAGTAGATAGCATTCCTAGGACATGTGGTGTCTAAGGATGGGATTATGGTGAATGAGACAAAGATTGAGACTATGCATGATTGGGTCTAGATTACATCTCTGTCTAAGGTTCGTTGCTTTATTGTTTTAGTCGGTTACTATTAGTGATTTGTTGAGGGTTTTTATACTATTATAGTGCCAATAACCAAATTACTTTAGATAGAGGTTCCTTTCTAGGACTTTAAGAAGTGTGAGTCATGATTTAAAAAGATCAAATGATTTCTTGCCTCAAATTCTATACAAGCTCTCCCTGTTGAAAATAAGAGAATCACCATATATTGTGATGCTTCTCATGTTAGCTTGAGTTGTGTTTTTATGCAACAGGGTTGAGATATTAATTATGCATCGAGGCAATTTAAGGTGAACAAGTGCTAATATCCCACTTATTAGTTTGAATTTTTGGTGGTAGTTTTTGTGCTTAAGATTTAGAGGCATTATCCTTATGGCATGCATTTTAAGATCAACATGGATCATCATATTCTTCAACATCTTATGTCCTATAGAGAGCTTAAGTTTAGCTAGTGTAGATGGATGTAGTTTCTTATGAATTATGACATCTCTATCCTATATCATCCAGGCAAAGAAAACATGGTGGAAGATGCCTAAGTCAGAAGGTGGTGAGTATGAGTAGTTGGGCTTCTAACTTAGTTTCTCAAAGGCTATTTGTATAAGACATCCAGTCCTTAGCCAGCTTGATGGTGCGACTTGATATATTAGACCCAATTGGATTCTAGCTAGTGTAGAGGTGAGGTCTACCCTATTAAGCAGATTCAGAGTCGTCAATTTATAGATATGAGACTTTGCATCATATTTGATCAGGTATTGAGTGATGAGTCCAAGAGGGCTACCATAGATTCTAAGGGTGTTTTGAAATTTTGATTGTTGCAATTATGTTTCTAAGGTAGGTGACTTGATTCAGTTAATTCAGCATAAGGCTCACAACTATAGATACTCTATTCATCTTTGTACAACTAGGATATATAGAGATTTGAGGAAGTATTATTGGTAGTGTGTCATAAAAAAAGATATGGAAAACGTTGTAGCTCAATGCTTATGTTGTCAATAGGTGAAGTCCAAGCATTAGAGACCTGGTGGCTTAATTTAGACATTGCCCATTCTCGAGTTAAATTAGGAGTGGATCACCATTGATTTTGCTAGTTGCTTGCTTCACACATCTTATCATTTTGATGGTATTTGGGTAATTGTGGATATGTTGACAAAATCCACATATTTCATTTCAATTTAGATGTTCTTAAAAGTCAAGGAGTTAGCCCATATCTATATTTGTAATATAGTCTATTTTCATGGTGTGTCTATGTCTATCATTTTATATTAGGGTTCAGTGTTCACTTTTAGCTTTTTGAAATCCTTTTAGGTAGAGCTAGGAACTCAGGTGGATCTTAGTACAACCTTTCACGCTCTGATCGATGGACAGTAAGAGCGAACTATTTCGGTTCTCCAAGATATGCCCCAACCCTGTGTTACTAATTTTGGAGGTCAGTGAGAGAATCAGTTTGCTTTGTTTGAGTTCGCTTATCATAATAGCTACTATTTGAGTATTAAGATGGCGCTATTCAAGTTTGTATATGGTAGATACTGTTATTTTTTCATTTAATAGTCTAAAACCACTGAGATTAGGCACCTTTGTAATGAATTGCTTTAGGAGTCGTCGGATATAGTCGGTTATTTAGGATAGGTTGAGGGCAACTCAGAATAGGCAGAAGACTGATGCAAAGCATACACTTCGGGACTGAGATTGGAGTTGGTGACCGTGTATTCATTCTTTCTCCCATGAAGGGTGTGATAAGATTCGAAAGGAAAAGCAAAATTAGTCATAGATATATTAGACCCTTTTAGATCCTTTGTACAGTTGGTGATGTGGGTGAGAGTTAGCCTTACCCATAGATTTTGTTGTTGTCTATACTTTTTTCTATTTTACTAAGTTGCAGAAGTATATTTGCGATGATTCATATGTGTTTCAGTGGGACTCAGTTTAGTTTGATGATAGGTTGACCATGGAAGAGGAGTTAATGTTCATATAAGATAGAGATGTTAGGTAGTTGTACTCTACAGAGATTCTACTAACTAATGTTTAGCAGAGACACTGCCTAGTAAATGAGGCCACTTAGGAGATCGAGAGTGAGATATGGGCCCAGTATCCTCACACTTTGAGGCTTCAGGTACATCCTAACCTTTTACTTTTGCAGATAAAAAATCTTTTAGTAATGGATATTGTAATGACCCTCCAAGACATTTTCTATATTGCCATAATTTTTTGCCATTTATAGGTTCCTATAGCTTCCCCAAGTCATTTTTGACTTGTAGGAGCTTATAGTTCAGTTATTAGAAAATTCCTTTAGTTTTTAGATTCAATTTTTTATTTTGAAGTTTTCACTTCTTTAAATTGGCTACCATTCAAAATCTTTAATAAAAAAACCCTTGTAAGCCAATTCTCACAGTTCCAATAGCTCTGGAGCAACAATTTTATGCTAGGTGGATCCTTTGGCTGGGTCCCAAGGCTTCTTGTCTCATTTAAGGCTATTGGCCAGTTATTAAGAAAAATTGCACTTGGTTGTTGGACCTACTTTTTGTTTAAATGAACATAGATGGATATTTGGACTGCACCATTATGATTGATACATCAAATTTTATAGCGTTGCATTTTTCGTTTATGTATAAGGGATTCTGAATGAATTTTGTGGGGGTTGTTGAAGACTTGGAAAATTTTCAAAGTCTTTAGATGGGTGTTTTAGCTGAGTCCGCTTTAGTGACCTTTAAGGAGATTTAATGTCCTGGCTAGTCTAGCGAGCCACAAGCTGACTTTTAAATCATATGCCATTTTAGCGCCATCTTGTCCATTTTAGCGGCAAGCTTGGCATAGGCGGGAACCACTTTATTGGCACCTAGGTGCTTTAGCGTTGACAACTAAAGTATCCCAGTACTAGTTTTAACCTGGGAACCATTAAATGCCCAATTTGCCATATTTTTCTCCTATTTTAAAACAAGTTCAAGAGTGAAAACCCTAGAAAGGTTGGAAACTTTGGATAAAAATAATAAGCAATTTTGAGGTGTTCGTGATCTTTGATTACTAATTTCTTCTCTGAATTCTAGGTAAATTTTTATCAAATTCATGGTTAAATTCTCTATTAATTCTCAAAATCCCTAGATTATTAGTGGGTAGATTTTAGCACCAAAGGATATTGGAATTTACCTAATCCTGAGGGTACATGTTCCTTGGTATGGTGGGACGTGTTGACAATTCCAAAAGAGTAATTGTGTAAGCGAGCTCTATAAGAGATTTTTATGTAATTGTGGAGCCGAAGCACAAAAATGCAATATGGATTTCACTATTCTCATATTATTGAGTATATTATCATTTTATTGTGTGGCATCTTTCATAAGATTCTTTAAAAAGAAAATCGATGATTTAGCGGATATTACCTGGCATTTTTCTACGTCTAGGTAGCCTAGGTTTACTTTCATCCAAAATTGTTCTAATTTGAAGTATATTTATTGTTATATGCTAGATATGGGTTGGAAATTAGGGCTTCGATGTATTGCTAATGTAACATGGATCTCTTAATCAATTTAGAAACCATAAATTTAGCATGGTTGACTTAATTACTTATTCTTAGGGTAAAATTGATATCTTCGGACAAAAACATGTCTTATTTAATATCTAGTAGTGAAATTAGATACCTTACATTTGTTTGGGTGGAATTTGTCATAGAATGGATTTTAGAGATTAGGACTGGGCCCTCCCGCCCACCTTAGGCTAAGACTATCATTAGTTCCTACTAGACTTTCTAGGCGTGTTATATATTTTGAATGCAAGTTTTTGGAGTACGAATAGGCTATATACATGATAATGATTCAACATTGGTACTTGTAGTTGATACTAGTTCCAGTTCAAGTTAGTTGATTTATAATTTTAAGACCAGTTTGATTCCGACATTGTTCATGACATGAGTTCTGGTTTAACTCCAAAAATGATGATGATGATGATATCAATTCCAATTTGAGTCCATCATTAAGAGGTTATTCATGATATATTTATGCTATGAAAGGGTTCACAATTATTATCTTCGAGAGGTGGTTGTTTAGTATATTTCTATACTTCTTCTCTTTACTGCACCCTCTGAGCTTATTGGGCCCACATTGGGTTATTTAACTTTTCGCACTTACTGGCTTATGGGCCCCAATTTTGTAGTAATAGTTATGCATCTTTTTATGTTATTATCTTTTCAGGTTGTTTATTTACTTACAATGTTTAGAGCATCATTCTAGGTTTGTATTTTTACTTGACCTAGCTTATTTATCTTCATTATTATTCTTATATTATTTTTTAAAATTTTATTTCAGGATTTTATTAATAAATACCAAAACAAAATATTGTCTTTACACTATATGGACCAACCCATCCTTATTAAAAAAGATGACAGAAGCTAAAGGCCCAACCCAATGAAAATAAATACCCGTCCTTATCCCGATTGTTATTACATATAAATATATCCAACGGTTTCCTAATATCATTTCCCATCTTCATCACCGCAAAACCTTACTCTACCTAAAAATTATTGGCCTTCACTATGTTTAATTTGTTTTTCATAATGTATCTATTGTGGATTATCAATAATGTACCATGGAATGAAGCTACAATTATGCATATCAGCTCTCAAAAGTAGTCTATTCCTCTTCTTTTGTACTCTCAATTTTATTTTCTCTACCATTAATAGACTATTTTGTTGCTTCCAGGTGTGTTCTCCGATGGATGGGATGATGTTCTTATTGTTGTGCAATGTTGAGGGTTCCAGGTCCTGATTGGTATTCTAGATCAAAGTAAGCTCTTCATCTTTCCTTTCATCTTTATTTTGAGCTCCTATGTTGTTATACTTTCCTTATGCTAACCATTGTTGTTGTTACTTCTGGGATGGAGATAGTGGGATGCTCGGACCCACAAGTAATTGGACTGCAATTCTCCTTTTAGGTGTTTCAGCTGCCAGTATCTCACATGACCCTTCCCTTTTGTTGTGATTCCTTTTTGATGGATGGCATAAATTAGGCTAGGAAGCTTATTTCTAGTTTTTGTGGGTTTTATGATTGTAAATATCATCTTATGCATGATCAACTTTGTACATTGTAGCCTACTCAGCCTGTTTATTCTCTTATTTTTCTCATTCTTATGTATGGTCATTGTAACTTGTCACTGTTAACAATTTTTCTGCCAATTACCTATAACTATTGGGAATTTGAAATTGTGAAATCCCTTTTGTTAATGGATAGAGTAGTCAGATGATCAGCCTGTTGATTTCCCTCCCTCATAATGTGGTTATACTGCACCTACTTGCTATTTATTATTTTTCATATCTGCTTAACATATTCTATTACATTTTAAGGACAATTCTATTCCCTGATTAGTACTTTCTACATAAGTAAAGAATCAGTTTGAGTTATCACTTTTCGCTTATATGTTTTATCTACATGAATGCTACTTGTACAATAGCATAAGCCTCAGCCTTTACATTATATTATGTTCTAATTTAGCTCCTTCTGCATATATTAGGTCTCCCTCTTCATTCGTTAAACAGAAAGCATATGAGTTGACACCATGGTTACCTCTTGATGCCCTATCTGTATTGTACTTAACCCACCTAATCTCTGGAAGCTTCCACATAACTTTAAGAATATTTATCTTTGGTTTTCTCCCACCTAGTTCCTTTAGTATATCTGGCCAGCTACTGGGAAAGACTTGTCTTGGATTTCTTACCTTGAGTAACAATCCTACATATCTTATAATATTGAAAATTACTCTATGTAGAGACAAGTTCTTCCCATCATGCTTTAAACTATTTCTTCTTCTCCATATTTCCCATATGATCATGCTTGGAATAGAGTGGAAATAAGGTCTGAATCTAACCCTTAATTTCTTATTCCACCATGCCAGAATAGTTTCCCTGAATGTTAATCCCTCAGTTAGAACACCTGCAAAAGAAGCAAAGTAGGACCACGTCCTGTTTGCTAAGGGTGATCTCAGAAACACATTAGTAATTATTTATTGTTCAATATTAGTGCAACACCAACATCTAGTTGGTCCCTAAAATCCCTATCTTTTCATAGTATCATCCACTAGTACCTTTCCTTTCCATAGTCTACACATTAGAAATTCCATTTTGAAAGGTAATCCTTTAACCCAAATTTATTTGTAGATCTTGTTCTTTTCTTGCCTCTGTCTAATATACTTCCATACTGACTTAACTGTAAATATTCCAATAGTTTCTAGCATCCAAATATGAATATCTCTTCATCCTTCAACAATTGTAGGGTTGAGTTTCTTCAAGACGTGATTAACAACTTCTTGAGGGAGTATATGGACCAACAACTGCTCATCCAATTATCTTTCTTTGGCTAAATCCTTTACTACTTGAACTCTATTATTCCAATGTATACTGTCCTACAAAATGTTATATAAGTCACCAATGGCAATCCAGTTATCAAATCAGATATTAGAATCAGTTCCTCTGATCTTCCAGAGAATACGGTGCTCCCCTAATTCCCTAACATGCAACATTTTCTTCCTTACCTGAGATCCAGCTCCTATTTTCCATACTATCTCATTTGGATGATGTTTTTTACAGTATTTTTTTTTCATGAACCTACTTCAAATAGAGTATTTGGTTCTAAAGTTCCACCACAGCTTGCAAAACAAAGCCATAGACACATCCTGCACCCTTTTAAACCCCAAACCTCCTTTATCTTCTGGAAAACATAAAGAATTCCACCTCATCCAATGCCTACTTTTTCCACATATAGGATTGCTTTACAAAAATTGAGCAAATATCTTCTGAATTCATATCAAAAAATTAGAAGGAGGGTTCATGACAGAAAGGTAGCGAATGGGAATACTTTGTATGATATGCTTAATAAGTACAACTCTTCCCCCAAATGACAAGAACTTTCCTTTCCAACCTCATAATTTTCTGCTAATCTTATTCATTATCGTCTGATAGAAATCTTTCTTCTTCCTCATATGAAATATAGGGCATCAAAGATAGATGAAAGGAAAATCTTTCCTAATGATCCCTATAACAACTTCAGCCATTACCACTACCCCATGAGACACTCTTTTATGCATATAAATTTTACTCTTCTCTTTATTGATCTTTTATCCACTCATTCGCCCTTAAATTTTGAATTATTTTCAGTTTGTTTATTCTTCTTCTTTCTTTCACCACAGTGTGAAAGAATTTGGTATTTCTCTCACCATCCTTGAACCAAACTAATCCTGCTTTCTACTTCAAAAAGTCTTCTTTTCTTCTAAGCTGCATATTAAGTTCAGCTTGTGCTTCAGAAAATAGCTCTCTATTTATTCCTGAAGTAAACTCCTCAAATTGCTTATCCCTCACGTTAATAACTTCTTCTAGAGTTTCAATCTCTTAAAAGATGTTACCATAGCATTTTTGCTCCATTGTGTTAGAGCAGCCTTCACTCTTTTCATTTTGTGATGAAACATTATGAATGCGTTACCCATCACATATGTTACCCAGTTTTCTTTTATAATCTTTATACAAGACTTCTCCTTCAACCACATATTTAGAAACCTAAAAGTTTTTGAATTGTTCTCCTTCAAAGTACTAAAGTGGATTTTTAATGGAGTGTGATAAGAACTACTTCTGAATAGATTTTAAACTTCCAATACTGGAAACAAATCTATGATTCCTCTGAGTATCCATGGATTTGGTATTCATATTGAACTTTTCAACCTGTTTAGTGCAGAGCTGAGTACTATTTAGCACTTCTGAATCCATAATAATGTTGACTGGATTCTAGAGATTGGGTGCGATCTTGAAGCCGAAGGTGACCTTTTCTCCTTCTTCAAACATAATCTTTAACAATGGTGGGATTCTTAAAATATTTTGTATTAAACTCAAATTTTATAAAATAACTCAAATAGTACTACAGACCACTATTCTAGCACTAGAAACACAAAAAGACACAAAAATGAAAAACTCAAAATTCCAAAATAACCCAAAATGTGGATGTTACTTTTCTAGTGATTTTGAGATATCAAATCCAAGACTAGATTTGTTATAACGATCCTAAGCTCGAATCTTATACCAAATTTTGTAATTGAAGTTATGGGATAAAGGAACTAATGATGAAACTAAGCATAATCGATTCAAGATATAAGATAGAGAAATTTACACAAGAAACTATTAAGAAATTGAGAACTATTGAGTGTTTCAAACACAAAAACTCTTAATTTGATAGATTCAAGCACTAAATCTCTGACGGGTACCAAGAGGGATTCAACTCCCTCAAAACCCCTGTTTCAATACAAATATTCAATACAAGTTGACAAATCATACTCTTAGGGGAATATTCATTTAATATTAAAGAAAAACTAATGAAAATACCCTAGGAGTTTCTATTTATAGTCTAAGTTAAGGCCCAAGAGTGACCCTACCAATAAAGGAGAAAAGCCCACAATTTGTCTATGCTACCTAGCTGGGACGATCACTGGGATGGCTAGTCACAATTGGGAAGGTCAGTCTCTCTGGCCATTTCCCTGAACCAGTGTGTTGCTAGTATGGGCCTCTTTCTGATGGTCCTAGGGATGGCCAGTGACCATGGTGATGGTCATTCACGCCCCTAGTTATGCCAAACTAGTGATCCCCACTCTTCTCCTTGTCATTATGGCCTTCCAAATATATTCACAACATATGACATCTCTTGGTAGGAATCTAAACTTTCTCTAACACTTCGCTTTTAGAAAACACAACTAGTAAATCATGTAGTTATTTGGCTTGGCTCCTAGTGATTGGCCTTGAGGGATTTTCACTTGCATCATTTTCAAAACCAACACAACATTTTCATAAGTTTAAGCAATCATTATCCTCAATATTGGGTGAAAACCAAGGTATACTGGGGCTAAAATCATGTCCTAAAGGTTTTGGGGTTTTGAGCAAGAAATCAATGAAATCCGATAAGAAAAGGGTGAATTCTTACCTTAAATCAGAAGATAATTGGAAAAATAATTGTTAATCAAGATCCCAAGTCACCCACAATCTTCAATCCCACTCAATCTCACTTTATAGGGTTTAAGCTATCAAGAATTGGGAGAAAATGGCTTAAATTGCAACATAAGTGGGTGTATTTATTCCTAATCCAAGCATCTGGGTGTCGCTATCGTTATCGCACCATATTGGGTCTACATACGCGAGTTGAAATCACAACTAGGCCCTTGAAATTGCATCAAGATGGCTAGATCAGACATGCTATGATCACGACATAGATACCGCAATTGAGGGGGCACAAAATTTTCTAATGCACCAAATTTTCCATGTCTAAAATAGGCTCGACAAAGTGATCAAGATTGGTTTGGAATATCATATACACAAATGAACTATGTAACCACGCAAAATTCAATGCTTTGAATACATTGGTGTGCTAAGAATTTCCATCCGAGGTTATTTCAACCAAATGTGGGTCCCATACTCATTTCATTTATTTAACTTTTTGAATAATATGTCAAAATGAAATTGAGTGTCTCGAGACCCAAATCAAAGGTATATTGAGCCTAAAATCAATATTCTGGAGCCGTTGGCGCAATCAGAATTTGCAAAAAAGATTATCCTATTGATGTTTTTTCCCGATGACCATTTAGAACCGGCAAAGTCTTCAAAATAGAGAATTAAATCTAGCAACCAAACAAACTACCTGGTAACTAAACTTTCAGCTCTAGAAAGTCATAAGCGACTTGGGGTAGCTATAGAAAGATTTAACGACAAAACAATGGAAATATGAAAAATGGCCTGAAGGGTCATTATAATTGGTGTGAATACATTCATGATCCCATTAAAGGCAAGAAAGATACCCTCATCTAATGAGAACCATTTTAACCTATTGTGGCATGGATTTTGGGACTTAGGTTATTTGAACCCTTGTCCTCTTGGTTCTAAGTACTGCTCCCAATTTAAAGTAAACCGATATACTAGAAAACTCAACCATAATTATATTCTTAAATTGAAAGGTAAGTGATTTATCGAAAAGCACTCTAAATCATCAAAACTAAAGAAAATAATATTCAACTAAAAATTCATGATATCTTAGGTCACCGAGTGTTCATAACCCACCATCTTTGAAGAATGCAACTAATCATGAAAATTCTATATTTTGAATATAATAAGGAATTTCATAACTCAACCCAAGATCAGAAATTTATCAAAATCATGAGACATAATAATTATGGGCAAGGAAATATTCTCAAATTTATGGGAAAACATTTTAACATGGTTTATTCAAAGAAAGAAACCGAAAACAAAATCAATTCATACTTTTCCATGGAAACCCTAAGCTTGAAAGGTGAATTAACTTAAGGAACTGAGTTAACTTTGGAAGTTAATTTTGGTGTTAGAATAGTGTAAAACCACCAAAAAATCCCTTTGAAAATGTTAAAATAGGACAAAACAATTTGGGTTGATGGTTTATGTGATGGACCATCAATTCTTTGACTGAACGTCACTCGAACAATCACAAAATGACCAAATTCATGTCTAACTACTTAAGCCTTAGGGCTTGCACTTACGAGCCTTCATAGATGTGATGGTTCATCACTCGAGTAATCACACTCTAGCGGACAAACACCATTTGTTAAACTAAGCATAATTTTTTACTTTATTGAAATCAAGTAAAAACTTGATGTGTTTGAAAGATAATTCAAATGTTTAAATTTGATGGGTCTTGAGCTCAAAAATACTTTAGAACCCATGAGTTATTCATTTTTTATGATGAATGTAGCAAGATACTTCACAAGAAATCAATCGGTCAGGGAGGTTTGGACTTGGCTATGAGCTAGGAGTTACTTGTCTCCTTAATACATGTCTAAATCACTTATCACACTATCAAAACATGAAGTTTTATTCAATATGCACTTGAAGCATGGTTCTAATAGGGGCTTGGATTTTTGTAGATTTACAATATCTTCTCTTTAGGGTCATTCATCCTGAATGAAAACTAAGTTGAAATGTTAGGGAAAGAGTTGGAAGTTCCATGTTTAATATATAAGATCTTAATACTGATATGATAATTGAGTGTGTAATGGTAATGTGGACTCAAAAAAATCATGAATGTATGATATGACATAATAAAAACTTTGTGACACAAGACTTGGTCATATTAATAGGAAACTATTACCTCCAGGTGGAACTGAGTTCAAAGAGAAAAGACAAGGGTACTTGGTCATATTATCTACCTTTATTTCCCAAGTATCTCCCTCAATTGACTGATTTTTCCACAGAAACTTTATGTAAGTTAACTCCTTATATGTTGGCTTACGAACCTGACAATCAAGGATCTCAATTGGAACCAATTTATAAGAAAAACATATTTTACACGCATACTCTCTAATGGCAGAACCTATGTTGGATCACCAATGCATTTTTTTAACAAGGACAAATAAAAAAATGGGATGCACTAGTGCTTAATCTATAGGCAGTTTCAACTTATTTGCTAATTTGCCATAGTTACCCAAAATCTTATATGCACCAACACATCGGGGATGGATAGTCCTTTTCTTTTTGAATTGCTTCACCTCTTTCATTTGTAAAATTCATAGTAAACCAAATAACCAATAGAGAACTCTAGTTCCCTCCTTCTTGCACTTGTATAGGACTTTTGGTGCCTTTGAGCAATTTTTAGCCTCTCTCTAATTAGCAAAACTTTCTCCATAGACTGATGAACTAAATTTGTCCCTAACAATGTAGATTTACAAACCTCAAACAAACTAATAGGATATCTACACCTACTACCATAAAGTGCTTTAAATAGGGCCATCAAAATACTGGAGTGAAGCTATTATTATAAGAAAACTTAAGTAAAGGTAAATGATCATGCCAACTCCACCTTAAATCGATCACATATTCTCTCAACATATCCTTTAATATTTGAATAGTCCTTTTAGCCTAACCATTTGCATGTGGATGAAAATCCATACAAATATGAACCTAGATATCAATACCCTTTGAAAACATGTTTTCGAACCGAAAGGTAAATTGAATACCCCTATTTGAAATAATGGTCAAAGTGACTCCATGCATTTCAAACAACTATTTGATATAGAGCCTACCATAATACTCAACTGAATTTGAAGTTATAAATAGCAGAAATTGTGTCAACTTAGTCATCCGGTCCATAATAACCCAAAGGTAATCATATGATCAACGAGTATGAGGCAACCACCTAATGAAGTCCATATTCACCACTTCCTACTTCAAAGTTGGAACACTGATATCCTAAAGTGTACCACAATTGCTCTGGTGCTCAACCTTAACCTTCTAGAAATTTGGACACTTAGCCAATTTTTCCATATTCTTTTTCATGCCATTACACCAATAGACTTCTCATAAATTATCATTCATTTTAGTTTATCCTAGGCGAATAGAATGTCGAGAATTGTGAGATTCTGCTAGTGATTTCCATATCAAGTCATCTACTCTAAAACATATAGTTTTCCTTGACAACGAATAACACCATCTCCCTCTTTGGAGAAAATTTTGACCTTTTGACTTTGGACAACTCCATTTAACATACAGAAAATACAATCAATATCTTCATTTGATTTCACCCTAGCTTTTAAATAGGATTCTAAACTTTTTTAAATCATGTCATTATAATCAATTGAGTTGACCAATCGAAATCCCAATATAAAAAGTTGATGAACATCATAAACTAACCCTTTTTTCTCATCCTTAATGTACACAAAACATCATGTAGACGATCTACTAAGAGTGTCAACGTCAACCTTCTCCATACTTCGATATTACAAGACTCTCATATAATAATTTTTCAATAACTCTAGCCACTTTCTCAAATAAAGATTTAGATCTTTTGGGTACAACATATACTAAAGGCTCTTGTGATCAGTGAGCGGATACATTAACATAGACCCTATTAAGATAATGCCTATAAATCTCTACTAAATAAATAATGGTTGCCAACTCAAGATCACGAGTCAGGTAAGTCTTCTCATTAGTCTTGTGCCAGCTAGAGGCATATGCTATAACCTTGCCATGATGGATCAATGCACAACCAATTCAAAGTATAGAAGCATCACAAGAAACCACAAAACAATTTGAACCCTATGTAGAGTCATTATTACAGTGGGGGTGAGTTGTCTTGAAATACTAAAAACTCTTCTAACATGAATCAAACCACAGAAATTTAAATTTTTTCTATGTCAGTCTAGACATAGGAGAAGCAATAGACGAAAACCATTTATTAAACTGTCTGAATTAGCGAGTTAAACCTAAGAAAATCCTTATATCTAAGTGGGAGATAGGTCTAGGATAATTACAAACTTCTTTGGTCTTTCAGGATCAAATCGAATGCCTTGATAAAAAAATGATATGACCAAATAATGCTATTGATTTAGAAAAAATTTCATAATTGTGAAACTTAGAAAATAACTTGCTATCTTTGATAGACTACAATATAATCCTCAAGTTGTCTGCATCTTCTTCAACTTTGAGATTAAACGAGGATTTCATTAAAAAGGACAATGATAAATATGTACAAGTACTTCTTGAATACCTGATAGGCCCAAATTACAACTCTCGTAAGAAAGTGTAAGCGGTCGATGTCAAATATAGAACCCAACTAGGTTGGGTGTCAAATCCCATAGGGAATACTGTACTCACTAAGTATTGTAATCATTAATGGACTGTTGATCAGAGGTTCCTGAATATGGGGGGGTTTTGATTTGTAACTTATAAAGTAATTAATTATAATAAGAGTATTCCAACAAATGATTCTCTTTGAAATTAGTAATTTAATGAGATTAAACAAACTAGGGTTATGGTTACCAAATTGCAAGCTCAACTAGGGTTGTAAATCACTTAAGAGTTCTAATTAACAAATTCAATTGCAAAAAAGGTTAAATCCTATTCTTTATCCCTTAGTTTCTCAATCTAAGTGGATAGATTATCCTCTAATCCTCTTAAACTCAAAGGATACATTGTTCTTTCAACCATTTTCTCATGTAAGCTAATCCTGTTAAGGCATTTTCCATTAATCCAAAGGTTAAAGCCCTTAGAATTCATGTAAACACTTCTTTTTTCCTAACAAACACTTTCCTTTCAAACACGTGATGTTCTTGGGCTCACTTCTCAAGTTTGCAACCAAGAAAAGTCATTAACATGAAGAAAGATTTATACATTATTAGTTATTCATGGAACTCAATTTGATTCACAACCCATAGATGATTTTCATATTAAGGATCCCATAACCCTAGTTATGGGAACTTAGCCACAAAATTCCATAAACAAAGAAGAAATAATTCTTGTATTATTCATAAATAGATTTAGAATTCACTTACGAAAATCTCAAGAATCAGTTCTTGAATCTTCAATAAAAGATTGAATGATTAACTTCCCCAAAGATATGCTTCAATCCCCAAAGTACTAGGTTACAGAGAATTTTTATAGATGTCAAACTTGTAAAAGATAAAAAGCTCCCCTGCTAACCCTAAAATTTAGTATTTATTTGTACCTAGGTAAAAAGGAATTTAAAATTTAAAATCAGAAAAACCGCGTCCAACTCGACGGCCAAAGTGGTGGTCCGTTGAAAGTCTGACGGTCTATCATTTGGTCCATCACTGAGTTTTTCAGAAGAGTGGTTTCTGGATAAGGCCTGATGGTCCAACTGGTGGTCTATCGCAAGACTGATGGTCCACTATTTGATCCGTCACTGAGTCCTTCTGGAAGCCATGTTTTGATTAAGCCTGACGATCCACCTGGTGGTCCATCATAAGACTAACGGTCCACCTTTTTGACCATCAAATTCCCTTTTTTGCTACTTTTTCCAAGTTTCTTCTTTGGTTCATTCCTTTCCCTGAAACACTAAAAGACTCATTAAATACCACTTTGGTTTCTTGAAAACATGCAATTTTCCCAAAAAGATGATGCTAAATATTCTGTCAAAAGTCGGAACATCAACACCCTCAAATTAAGATAATTGTTTGTCCTCAAGCAACTTAGCACCTAATTGCGAACATGAACAATGCAATGACCTGCAACTAACTAGATAAATATTTTGATGAAACTATTCACTCATCATTTCAATTATATAAATTTAACACATCACGGTCTACACCCAGCATTGATCATAATTCAGCACACAAACATGGATGTTATATCCTACAGAGAACAACAAAACTCAGTGAAACTCCAGTTGCCCTCACAACAATGAAATCCACCACTCATCACATGATGTGGATACAATCTAAACTTTCACACTCATTAAATAACTTACAAGAATAGTCAAAAATACACATAGGCTTGCCATAGCCATACGACACCTCCTCAAGGTCGACTCGCTAGGATCAAACAGGTCTTTTCAAGGCTTGTAATGATGCTTCAGGTTAGGTAAGGATATGTTTTTTGATAAAGTGAGTCATTAAGACTTAACTCTCCTTGCCTTGGTATTTCTATGGCCCAGATCAACTTATTACTACTTCCAATAACAGGGTCTTCATTAGATATAAACCCTCCCCTTTTTTTTTCTGATTTTTTGGGTGGGGGGGGGGGGGGCGGAGGGGAGAAGATAAACATCAGCCACCCTCAACTTATGTTGATGCATTCAGTTAAGGTGCACAATATCTTTGACTTGATCAGGGCCAAAAGCTTTTAGATTAAAATTTACACTGACTTTCTATTTGGCATTTTCACCTTGAAAAAAGTCACCCTCAACTTAGGTGTTTTGCCTAAGTTAAAGTGTACAATACCTAAATATTAGGCCAAGGTCAGAATAGGATGCTAACCCCCTACGAAGAGTAAATGAAAGTTATAGAAATTGAAAAAACTAAGTTCTAAAGGCAGAAGACGGGTTCAAATGAGATAAAAATCTATTTGGTGGGGTTATTTATTTAGGCTAAGGGGGCTAAAAGTACAAGACGGCCTATTATCCTGTCCTATTGAGTCCACTAGAAGACCATATCAATAGCTCAGGCAAGTTCTAGGCATTAGACTATGAAAGAACTAAAGGAAAATTATAACGCCCCGATTCTCGAGAACCGAAATGCCACACTGTGCTTATGATCCCAAAGGACCACAAGCTAACTCTTTTTATGATATTTGTACCTGTTCACTGCATAATATAATAAATACATGCAAAAACTGGCTAACACTTGCCATAAGGTTCAAATATCTAGAAATATACAATGCCTTAAACCACACACTAATACATCTTTCTGAAAAACCTCTACACTGCCTGAACTGTAAGTTGAAGGGACAATTCCCCCAACTAACTCCGTCTACTAAAATCAAATACTGTAATAACAATATCCTCAGATGATGAGGACTCACTACTGCACCTACTGCTGCTATACAAGTGACTTCTAAGATGCTATAAGTTTCAGTCCTCTGAACCTATGGTGTCCCAAAATAAAAGAACACGATAGCTCGAATGCGTCAGTACTAAGATATAATGAGTATTCAAGTAGGGAAGGCTAAATTCAAGAGCTTATGCATGAACATTTAATCAACAGAATAATCATGAGAATAACGAACGAGTACACATAGATGAATACACAATTCACAACCACTATAACAATTATAACGACTCTAGATACCACAGCTCGGATACCTCTTTACTGTCCTCGGAACTCACTACTGTACTTGGGTACTGTATTACTAAATCACAGGATACAAACACTGATCAATCGAATACACTCACACCCCTGAATCCTGAAGATTTATACTGACACAGAAACCGTGGGAAGTAGTTACATAACTCACCAAGACTCCTAATAAGCAACTGAATATGTGGGGGTGCACGCAATAATTTGAATAATATCTTTGATTTTGTAAAACATGCGTACGAAAAATGAACACTCACATGGCTTGAATTTCATTATCCATACTTCTCATAATATTATAGAGAGGAAAACATAAGTAAGATCAAATAAATCATCATAAAATCATCAATATTCATCATAAATTCTCATGACTCATCATAGACAACCAAACTCATCAACTCAAGACTCAGAGCGACTCGATAGTTCAAGAAACAAACACTTATGGATAGGGGAGTTTCCTATAACCAACAACCCCACGTGAGACGCATGGAATACCAACATTTTCCCTCCTAGGGAGAGCACTCACATTGGTGGAAATGTTGTACTCTTGCCTGGGAGTACAACCTTAAAGCTTTCATAATCATAATTTGTCTCTCTGGCCAACAATATCATCATCGACAACCCTATGGTGGCACATAGGTTTGGGGAAATACTAAATTTCCCTCTCGGTGCTAAGTAATGCTCCCCGACTAGCTCAGAACAAATTAGAAAATCCACCACAACATCACAAGGGTCTATCATAAAGACCAAATCAAATCTCTTTCTCATTTATCAAATCATATCAATTTGTAGATTCCTAACTCAACACATTTTAGCTCAAAAATATTTTAATTTTCCTCAACATCAACATGGTATCAGTAACACAGCATTTCATCTCTGCGATCTTGAAATCAATATAAATCATCCCGACTCTGCGGATGTAAATCAATATTCTCAAATGATCATTCTTTCATTCCAATATTCAAATCATGACAATAGCTTTTGAAAAGCATTTAAGATCTTCAAATCATAGTAAGATTTTGTATGTCGTAATGTAACTCTAATCATTGCTCTTATATAAAGAATCCTCAAAAAAAAAAATTCATAGTAGTGGTATGCAATTTATGGCATAAAATCTCAATTCAAGAAAACAAGATAATAAGGTTATTATGTATACCAATAATGGACGATTCAAAGTTCCATAAATCATTTCTTGAAAACACTTGAAGTTTCAACTCATGGTAGAAATATGAAATTCACCATATCAAATCATAACTTGAGAATAATAAAGTAATCATGTACATCAAAGCTTAAACAATTTATATTTTTCATAACCTCATAATTCGTCATTAAAACATCTTGAGTATTTACCCACTTTACAAAATCATGAAATTCCAATGATAAAATCAATTCTTTGGGCAGAAGAATGAAAAGATATTCTTGTTCAAAATCCCACATACTAAGTTCTCATGAAATTCATGCTAAGTTCTCAAATCATCGAAAATTCATTGATCGTAGCACAACTAAGATTATTGCGGAACTGACTCAGCTCTGGACCAGTAGACTATTTCGTACATACGTATCCCTAGCAATCAATAACATAAGTAAATACATAGTATACAACAACAAATACTCACATGCCCACAGGCCATCATGCACCATGCATTCATTAACACCTCACACCAATCATTTGAAGATCATATTCATATACAAGTATTGGGATCTCATACCATTACATCATAGATCATTCAACAAGGATGCATATGATTAAGGAAGAATACAACATAAAAAAGTTTATCCAATCGGGATACACATAAATAACATACATTCAGCACATCATGGTTCACTTCTCAAGGTTCTTTCCTTTAAGATCTTGATATATGCAATTCGACCCATAATTAGACATTTTACACTTAGCGTGGCCTAATGGCCTTACCATTTTCCTCAAGCATCTTAGTAAACATGTAGCATGCAAGTATGGTATGAACTCATCACTTCGATCACAAAGGGTCATACGATCCATTCTTCTTCAACTAGGTATTTCTACAATTACCTGGCATGCACCGTTTAGGCATAGGTCAGTATGAACAATTACATGTTCTACAACACCATCATTCATATTAATTCCACCAACTAAATCCCTCATCCGCACTGACAACCAAATCATAAGCCTTCCACACAACATCCTCAATTTTAGACAATAACATGGAGTTCATGTTGAACGTATACATAGAAAGTAATCTAGTCATTTAGAACTTATTATATCCTAAGAAAGTAAATTTTTAGCCTCTTAGAAAATTTCACAAACACCTTACATACACTTTTCGGCATTTGTGAATTCGTCAAATTCTCATGTTTTCCGCCACCCCATATATCTCATCCAACACATATACTCATCACATTATGTATCAACCAATATACACCATCACCACACATATATATATCAACCAACATGCATATTCATCATATATATATATATATCAAGTAACATACATAATCGTCTTATATATCTCAACCATCAAATATCAATCAACATATATATATATACACATCATC